>NW_007790155.1:0-2043 GCF_000696425.1 Galeopterus variegatus
GGCGGGAGCGCCGCCACGCTTCCCAAGCAGCGCACTAGCGCAGTGCGCCACCGGGCCGGCCTTCAAGGGCCTATTACTTAACTTCTCTGGGCCTCATTTTTCCCATCTGTAAAGTAATAATAATAATAATAATAATAATAATAATAATAATAATAATACCACCCTAAAGGATTATAATAATACCACCCTAAAGGATTATTATGAGAATTAAATGAAACAATCCATGTAAAGTACTTAGCACATTAGTAAGTTCTCAGTCATGATTAACTGCTATTATTATTGGATCATTTGCCAGAATTGAGTTGAGCCTGAAAAGTTCCTCAGAATCACCCCCATCCTGGTTTGGTGTTACTGAGACTTTCCTGTCAGGGAGCAAAGGTTAGAAATGCCCCCGCCAGAGACATTATCCCTGAGGACGACTTTCTCTTAGGGTTTCTTTGAACTACAAATGTCTCTGGTCCTCCCCATGCAAACACATAATTAAACATTTCATCTGCCCAAATAGGGTCCAGAAAATATAGACATCCCCTCTGGAAACAACTGTTTCCTGTTTAAATATCAGCAACCAGTTAAACATTACATTGGGTTTTTTTCTTTTCTTTCTCTAGTAATTTTTAGGCCGCAGTAAATAATTGCTTAAGACTGTACTTTGGGAGACATTTGTAAATCTTTCTTTTGCCTTGTGATAATAGAGAAAACCATGTCAAAAGTCATTCTGACAATTTGTATTTGATTTAATTTTTATGAGTTACCATTTAAAGAAGGGCAGTTGCTCATTGGTAAGCCTTCTTAAGAGGTTGGAGCTTTGATCTTAAATCCTAGGGAGGCTTTGCAGAAATCGGAGGTGACATTGTTGACAGGTTTGTCTGTAGCTATTCTACTGCCATTAATTAAACACACACACATACACACCCTTTATTTTACTCCCCTGGAGTAAATGAATTGAACCTGACTTTGATTTTTGATGGGAAGCTATGAGAGGGTCCTGAGAAACATCAAAGAAATGTTCTTAATCCGATAAAACTGACTTTCAAATGACTGGCTTGAACATGAAAGAGTCCTTGATTCCAACGCTAGTCTAATTTCTTTTCTGTAAAGCATTAATTCTCCTTAATAAGAAAGGTGCGGGGGTAAATAATCATCCTCACTCCAGGCCATTAAGTTCCAGAGGGTTACAGGCTCTTTAATTTGATCTTACTTCTAACAGCCTCTTTTGTAACAGTGTATATACATTTTTTTTTTTTTTTTGCATTTTCATAATGCTTGTACTCTCAAGATCTCAGCTTCAACATATTAAAACTTTCTTTTCTATTTTAATTTTAGATTTTTGGAATAATCACAGCTATTTTAGGCTTTTTTATGCTCTTAAACCCTTTGAAATGAAGGCACAGCCAGGTCAGGGCACTTGTACAAGCAAAGGCCAGAGGGCACCTTTGCAGAGATGAGTGTGAACCTAGTGGTCGGGAGCTTCGTTTATCATGTCTGCTTCTAGAACCCCACCGGACCACTCATTTGTTCACAGCAAATAGCCATCAAGTGCTTTCTGGGGGCCAGGCACTGTTTTAAGCTCTAAAGAACAGTGAGAAAAAGAGACACAAATCCTGCTTGCGTGGACTTTATGTTCAAATGGACAATTAACACAAAATGAAATTAATTCTACAGTATATTAGAAGGTGTTAAAAGCCATAGAGAAAAATAAAGCGGGGAAGGAGATGGTGTTTGAACTGGTTTGTATTTTATATAGGGTGGTTGGGGAAGGCCTCCCTGATGAAGAGACATTTGGGCAAAGCCCTGAGGAGCTGGGGGAGTGAGCCATTGGCTTAGGTGTGGGCAGAGGCAGTAGCAAGTGCACATTCTGGGCAGAGGGAGGCCTGGCGTGTGGCTGGAGCAGCAAGCAGGCCTGCGAGGCTGGAAGGCGGTGGGGGAGGGGAATTGTAGGAGGTGTGGGCAGGGTTTCTGTTTTAGTCCGTTTGTGTTGCTAAAACAGAATTACCTGAGACTGGGTAATTTATAAAGAAAAGAGGTTTATTTGGCTTACGATTC
>NW_007790156.1:0-2043 GCF_000696425.1 Galeopterus variegatus
ACAAACATTGACATGTCCTAATCACCCAAAGTCCATAGTTGATATTGGGGTTCACTCTTGGGGTTGTATATCCTATGGTGTTGCACACGTATTTAGCAGCAAGTGTTCATCATATTGATTATAAGCATACAGAGTATTTTCAATGCCTGAAAAATCCTCCTTGGTTCACCTATTCATTCCTCCGTCCCTCCAGCCCCTGGCAGCCTTTCCCAGAATGTGAAACAGTTGAAACATGCACTGTGTAGCCATTTCACACTAGCTTCTTTCACTTAGCAGTATGCACTTTGAAGTTTCTGTGGTGTCTTGATGGTTTGATAGCTCATACCTTTTTAGCAATGAGTAATATCCCATAGTGTGGATGCGCCACATTTATGCATCCATTCACCTACTGAAGGGCATTTTGGTTGCTTCCATGTTTTAGCAATTGTGAATAAATCTGCTATAAACATCATTCTGCAGGTTTTGCATGGATGCAAATGTTCATCTCATTTGGGAAAATACCAAGAAGTGTGATTGCTGTGTAGTATAGTAAGAATTTGTTTAGTTTTATGAGAAACTTCCAAACTGTCATCCAAAGTAGCTGTACTCTTTGCATTCCCAACACCAAAGAATGAGCATTCCTGTTGCTTCGTGTGCTTGCTAGAATTTGGTGTCTCCAGTGTTTTGGACTTTAGCCATTCTAATAGGTGTGTAGTGGTATCTTGTTTTAATTTATATTTCTCTAATGACATTTGATGTGGAGCATCTTTTCAACTGTTTACTTGCCATCTGGATATCTTCTTTGCCAATGTGTCTGTAAAGATCTTTGGCCCATGTTTAATCAAGTAGTTCATGTGTAAATTATGGAGTTTTAAGAGTTCTTTGTGTATGTGGATAACAGCCTTTTGTCAGACATCTCTTTTGCAGACATTTTCTTCCAGTCTGTGGCTTATCTTCTCATTCTCTTGTTGGTGTAGTTTGGGCAAGTTATTTGACCTTCCCCATGCTTTAGTTTTCTAATCTTTAAAATAGGATAATAGTAACTACCTCCTAGAATTATAGTAATGATTAAAAATATATCAAGTGCTTAGACAGTGCTGTATGCAATAAGATGCTTATAAATGTTATTATTATTGTTACTATTTTAATCTTTATTTCTCCAGTGCCTAAAACAGTCCCTGGCACACAGTACCTGTTGTATCAATGTCCACTAAGTAAAAGAATTTTCATATGTGTTACAACCCTGGTAAGCTCAAATCACTCCTGAATTCATTCCCTCCTGCCCATTTCTGCCATCAATGTGTATGTCTAGCCTCTCCTCAATACTCTATGGATTTTTAATAACAGGCACCAGACTGGTCTTCTTGTCCCCACTGCAAGTAGACTGTTCATTCCAACATGCAGCTTGGACCCAGGCACTTCCCAGGCTCATGTTTATGAAGCCCTTCACCCTAAGACAAAATCCACTCCCCTACGCAATGCAAACGAGGCATAATTTCTTTTCCTTGCCTCTCTAGTTTAATTTCTTTCACAATTAACAGAAACATAAAAGATCAGTAGGGCAGTATAGTGTAGACCAGTGGCTTTCAAACTTATTTTGACCATGATCTACCATAGAAAATACATCTTTACATCATGATCCAACACTCATGTGAAAGCGTGCACATACACACAGAGTATACACATATCAAATTGAAGCTTGTGGTTCCAGATCAAACTGTTTTGTATGTTCACACTGTTCCTATTAACCAGGCATTTGATAGAACTGAATATCTTTTGCAGTTTAAACAAATGTTACTTCATTAAAAATATATTTATTCAATTTTTTTTATTTTTTATTTTTTGATTTTTTATTTTTGGTGGAAGAAACCTCCTCTGGACACCTTGAGGATTTTTTAATAAAGAAATTAAATAACCGTTTCCTAAAACATGTATTTTTCATGTTGGTTAAGCTGCAGTATTACACAGTGCACACTGCTCTCAGTTGCCATAGTTCTTCCACAACCTAATATATTGCTCCAGGAAACCAAGGGCTGGGCTGAAGAGTTGGGGTGGGAGGAGGTT
>NW_007790157.1:0-2043 GCF_000696425.1 Galeopterus variegatus
TGCACCCGCACCTCGCTCAGCCAGTGAGCGGCCGGTCTGTATGTGGGATCCGAACCCTCGGTGGGAGCGCCGCCGTGCTCCCAAGCGGCGTACTGTGCAGTGCGCCACCGGGCCGGCCCTGGGGCTGTCTTCTTACTGGTCTTCCTGCCTCTCCACTCACTTCCCTGTGTTCCATTTTCCCCTTTGCAGTTAAAGTGATCTTTCAGATCTGTTCACGCCACTCAATGCTGAAATCCCTCCAGCGGCCTGTGCAGTAACCTCAGAATAATAAGCCTTCAAGATGCTTGATGATCTGGTCCTTTCTCACATCTCCAGCCCCATCCTTGCCACTGCCCTCCCTCTCGTTTTTTCTCTCACCTCTTGCCTTTGCACATAGTTTCTTCTTTCCAGAACCTTCTACCCTCCTTCTCACCTCCACCCAATACATGGCTGAGTCAGAATCAACCCTCTCACCACAACCTAGACACCACTTCCTTCTTTAGTCCTATCATCATTAGCTCCCTGACCTCTCTCCCCACAATAGGGTAGGGAGCCTGCTCTTTAATCTCATATACCCTGTAATCCCCATACAGTGCTTCTCCCATCATAGCATTTATTTTACTCTGTTTTAGTTGCCTATTGAACTATTCATTTCTTCTCTAGAATGGGAGCTTTATGGGGGCAGGGACTCTGTCTTGTTCATCCCTACATCTGCTGTGCCTGACCTAGTATCCAGCACATAGTAGGCATTCACAAAGCTTTCACTGAATAAATGATGCTCCCTGAGAATGCAGAGATGGACAAGAAGACGTGCATCCTGCCCTCAAGGACTCATAATCTGGTACAGAAGGAAAGCTTATGAATAATTATCACATCATAGGTACAGTAATGGAAACATCTACACAATCCAAACTAGCACGGAAAAGGGAGTAGCCAGCTTTGTCTGGAAGATGTCAGTTGGTCTTTAAAAAGTGTAAGATCCAGCCTTGGACCTAGCTCTGCCACTAGTTAGCTTTTTTCATCATGGGTAAATTAACCTGACTTCTCTAAACTTTTTATCTCCTTCTCTACAAAAGTGGACATAATAATAACTCACTTTACAAAGCTGTAGAGGGGATTAAACAGAGTCATTTAAATGACATATACAGAGTGGGACACCTAGTAGGTGCTCAGTAGATAGTAGCTATTTTGTCGTTTGAATGAATTTAAATTCATTTACACAATACTTCTTGAATGAGTGCGCCCAAAGGTGAACAAGGATAAAAGAGCTTACTTCTTGAATGTGACAAAAATTACAACTTCCGCCTGGGTCAACATGAGGGAAGGTTCTAAACTATAGTCTCATACATAATTCATCATTTGCCCCATTAAGTTGTAATGAACTATTGAGAACCAAAGAGACAGACTTTACACGAGAAAACTCGTACTACAACTTCAGGAAATTGCTGCACTGTTGCTTCCATGCTTCGAATAATTTACTAGTCCCAGATCATCTTTATTCATCCATGATATCGATTCTACAAAATATTACGTAATACTGGACCTCAACCTCATCAGCTCGGTATACGTAGGGAGGTATAGTTTAAAAGCATAAAATCTGTGCTTGTTTGTGCAACAGCAGAAATGTGTTTGAAGTCGCAGACTGTGAATATGATTCTGATCAAACTATAGGTAATATCCATGTATTATATTTTATTTCCTTGTGAAAAGACTTGTGCCCTATAAGCCTATTCTTTATGGTGTTGGTGGTCTAAAATATATGAGTTCTTTAATCCCAAGAGATAATGTCATGGAATTTCTATCAACCATTTCTACATCACTTTCAGAATGCCAACAAGTTGATTTCAGTTAGTTCAGGGTCTCTGAGATGATGTTAAGTTGTTAATTAACTCGCACAGCTTTAGGCAACCTTACTAGAATCCTTGCTGCTGTCACTTTAGTGTTGTGCTAATCAGAATCCACTGTCAGAGTTTTTCCAAACTTTAACTGTTTCAGAGCACAGTCATGGCATTGGTTTGATGCTCCCTAAAAAACTATCCAGTTATCTAAGAATGAATGCTCCTG
>NW_007790158.1:0-2043 GCF_000696425.1 Galeopterus variegatus
TATAAGTGATATCTCAGGAATAAATTTGCTCCAAGGATTGATAACATTTTTCAATGTATTACTCTATTTATCAAATGTACATCTAATGTGTGAAAGACAATTGGAAAAAGAGAAATGAGTGAAAAAAAATGATTTTACCATCAAGGAGATTATACAATGAAGTAATAAATCTGATCTTAGATAACTGTAATAAAACGCTGTATGTTACAAATGATGTAGTGGTTCACCAAAAAGAAAGAGAATCCCTTGTAATAAGAGGTCAGGGAAGATTTTTATAAAGGAGGTAGGTTTATAGCTGGGTTTTGAAGAATGGACAGAGATAGAAACCAACTAGTAAAACAACTACAGTGGAATAAAACTAAAAATCAATAACAAAAGTTGACACTAGAAACTGCATGAATACATGAACATTAAACAATATCCTTCTAAACAATAAATGGATCAAAGAAGAAATCAAGAAGCAAATTTTTAAATTCCGGGACATAAACAAAAATGAAAATACAACTTCTCAGAACTTATGAGATACATCAAAAGCAGTTGTATGAGGGAAGATTGTAGCAGTAAATGACTATATCAAAAAAGAAGAAGGCTTCAAACAAATGACTTAATGTTATACCTCAAGGAGATGGAAAAACAAGAACAAATCAAAACCAAAATCAGTAGGAGAGAAATAACAAAGATGAAAACAGAAATAAAAGAATTGGAGATTTAAAAAAAAGACAAAAGATCAATGAAACAGAGTTGGTTTTTTGAAAAGGTAAACAAAATTGCTAAACATTTAACTGGAAGAAAAAAAAGAGAGAAGACTCAAAATCAGAAAAGAGAGAGGGGACACTGCAGCTGATACCACAGAAATACAAAGGATCTTAAGAGACTACTATGAATGACTACGTGTGAACATGCTGGAAAACCTAGAAGAAATGGATAAATTCCTGCACACTTACAACTTACTGAAGTTGAACTGTGAAGAACTAGAAAACCTAAACAGGCCAATATTGAGTAGTAAGATTGAATCAGTAATAAAAAGTCTTCCAACAAAGAAAACCCCAGGACCAGATGGCTTCTATGCCAAATTCTACCAAACATTCAAAACTAATACCAATTCTTCTCAAAATATTCAAGTGAAAGAAATACTTCCAAACTCATTCTACACGTTCAGCATTACCATTATACCAAAACCAGAAAAATACACAACAAAAAAAGAAAACCACAGACCAATATCCCTAATGAACATAAATGTAAACATCCTCAACAAAATACTAGCAAACAGAATCGAGCAGCACATTTAAAAGATCACATGCCATGATCAGGTGGGATTCATCCCAGGGATGCAAGCATTCTTCAACATATGCAAACTTATATACATAATATATCACATAAATAGAATGAAGGAGTAAAACCATACGATCTTTTCAATAGATACAGAAAAAGCGTTTGATGAAATCCACCACCTCTTCAGGATAAAAACACTACACAAATTTGGTACAGAAGGAATGTATTTCAAGAGAATAAAGGCCATATATGACAAACCAACAGGTAATATCATATTGAATGGACAAAAATTGGAGGGTTTTTCTCTAAGATCTGAAACAAGACAAGGATGTCCACTTTCCCCAAGCTTATTCAACATAGTACTGGAAGTTCTAGCTAGCACAAAAAGGCAAGAGAAAGCAATAAAGGGCATCCAAATTGGAAAGGAGGAAGTCAGACTATTTGTATTTGCCAATGACATGATCCTATATATAGAAAACACGAAAGACACCACCAAAGAATTACTAGAACTAATAAATGAATTCAGTATAGTATCAGGATACAAAATCAACACACGAAAACCAATAGCCTTTCATATACCAAAAACAAAATAGCCAAAGAAGAAATCAAGAAAATAATCCCATTAACAAGAGCAACCATAGCAATAAAATACCTAGGACCGAATTTAACCAAAGAGGTGAAAGACTTCTACAATGAAAACTATAAAACATTGGTGAAAATATTGAAGAGGACACAAATGAATGAAATATATCCCATGTTCATGGGTAGGAA
>NW_007790159.1:0-2043 GCF_000696425.1 Galeopterus variegatus
TCCATCCATCTATACAACAAACATGTTTAAGCATCTTCTACATGCAGGGTAAATTTATGGGGCACTGGAATTAAATTACGAAACAAGGTAACACAGTGCTTGCTAATGGAGTTTATATCATATCAGAGAAGACTGGCAATTAGGGAAACAACTATGAAAAAGAGGATTTGATTACTTGGAAGCATAATTTCCCAAGGTGACTCTTCTTCCCGTTTAATGATGAACATTTTCTTTTGTGTCACCCATTTCTCTATGCACTCTCTGCATGAAGCATAGAAGTATTTGTGTGATCTTTACCAGAGTCTAGATTAGGGTCATATATTGGTAGATGTCATTATCAAAGATTCACGGGAAAAGAAATGGAAATTGGAAAGCTCACAGGGACATGCCGCCGCAGATTCGTTGGTGTGCTGGACGGAGAGGAGCTGGTGCTGAGAGCGTTTGCAATGTCCTGATCAAGTTGGTCCAGTTTCATAATTAGCAGCACCATGGAGTCCAGCCGTGTCCTGTCTCGATCTTCTCTTATTTCCTGGGGAACAGAACATGTTGTTACTGAATTTGAAAGGCTATTTCTTGGAAAGAATAAAAAGTTCCCTGTTCTTCAGTGTGACAAAAAGGACACTGGATAATAGGCCGTCTTCTACTTAAGGGGGAAGAGAAGTTCTATTCTGTGTCATCAATGGGCTCTTCATTGGGAAGATGCTGACCTAGTGCCAAGAAAGCATTTTCCATGCACAGCACATGTACATCTTATGGAGCAAACGCAGTGAAAAAGCAGCATGACACCAGTAAGTACTGATGTGTACTTCCTACTTTCCATAAGTTCTTGGGAAAAGTTACATAGTACTCTATGTTTTTCAGAGTACAAGTTTATTATTTATAAGACACTAATAATTGCTTGTGGTTAAACATTTAAAGATGTGTAGGAGAGAATTTTTGGAAGAATATTTCCGAGTATACGAAAAAAATGGGAATGAATCAGGCAAGCCAAGTTCTGTGCTTGTGCGGTGGGCAGTTTTCCCTGCAGGGGGTCATTTACTGCTGCTTCAAACTCTGTGATTGCTGATACTTCTTTTCGAGTTTCTTTTTCTTTCAAACACCTTTGAGAAAAGCTCCCACAGCAATGTACATTTTTGTAAATGACTGTGGCTACTGATTCTGAATTCTCTATAACATGTCCATATATTCGTGGAAATACTTTTGCTTATAGGACTAGCTAAAGCTTCTCATTGGCCATACAGAGTTACTTGGGCTTGATTCTCTACTGTGGTGTGTTCAAATAAGTCAATTAGTATTAGGAATCTTTCAAATTCCCTGCGTTGCGCAGAGTTTCAGAGTTGGGTAGAGTATTGGGCATAGAAAAAAAGATCATGGAAAACACAGGTTATTTGGAAGTAAAATATATTAAAGGATGTAACGGACCCAGGGCCAGCCCTTTTGAAGCAAGTTATCATTTGTGATTCATGTTGCTATCCTCCCATCTGTCTGAGATATTTATGTGGGTGAAATCAGCTTTAGAAGGACCACCAGTGGCCCACCTCAAAGGGAAAATGTGTCATGACAGAAAGGTAGCAGGTTGGGGGCTTCACTTCAGTTTGACAGAAAGGTAGCAGGTTGGGGGCTTCACTTCAGTTGTGGTATTAGTAAAGGGATGAAAGTAATGACTGCCTAAATCAGACCTTTTCTTTTGTTTTTTGGCATTTCTTTTAATCCTTCTAAATTCCATAGCCATCATTAAGAGGCACCCCCAAGAAAAAGGACTATTTCGTGAGTTAATTTAATTTTGTAGGGGTCTCTATACCTTAAACAGCTAGAATATTAATTCTAATATTAATATTATGAGGTGTTATCTTTCAGATGTGAAATAATTGGTTAATTCAAGTAAGTTGGTCAGAGAATCAATTAATTAAACTAACACTGGATAATTACTTGAGTAAACTGAACTTGTGCTTGGTTTAACAGATTAATGCAAATTGAAAGAGCTAGTCCTGTTTTCACAAAGACAGATGTTTTAATTTTGAGAATAAGTTTTTTTGAGATGTG
>NW_007790160.1:0-2043 GCF_000696425.1 Galeopterus variegatus
TAGCGCGGATGCTTCCCGTGAGCCGTCGGGGGTTCGTCTTGGCTAAGGGACTCCCACCGGGTGCTCTGTGACTGAGCCCTGTCTGGGGGCACGATGGGGGTGCACGGTGCACCCGGCTCTGCTGCCCAACAGGGGGCCTTGTCCAGGTGTCTGCCGTGGACTCGGGTGCACATCAGGTGCTTAATGAGTCCTGAGGCTGCCGAGGCGTCCTGGGCCACCCCGTGGGCCTGGGTGCTCCTCAGTGAGCACCGCTCTGGCGTCCACGGTCAGGTCCCACCAAGCCTCTGTCTGTCCTGTCTTCTGGAGTCTTCACAGTCACTCCCTGTGGCGGGGTGGGGTGGGGTTGTCTGGTCTCCATTGCCCCAAGGGAATTCTGGCCTTGGAGTTAAGAAACTTGCCCGAATCCCGTGGTTTGCGATGGTAGAGCTGGGATTTGGACAGAGACAAAGACTCTGGACCAGGGAATGGCAGGTATGGGCGGCACATGCCAGACGAAGGCCCAGCCCTGCCCTGCCCTGCTGAGCTGAGCCAGGCAACTCATCCGTCGCATGAACTGCTCTGCCATCAGGCCAGCAGGGAATGCCAGGAGGTGAGGTGTTTCCTCACCCAGCCCATTCGCTGCAGACACAAGCAGGAAGGCCAGGCAGGAGCTGGCGCCGGAGCTGGCGTGGGAGCAGGCGTGGGAGCTGGCTCTAGCTCCGGTGCTGGTTTTAGACCTGACACTAGCTGGAGCCGGTGAGAGAGCTGCAATGGGAGAAAAGCTTCTCAGCATGACTGTCTCTCCACATGCCTTTCTAAAGACAGAAAACACCCATTGCTTCTCAGAGAAGTCCCAGCTGCAGTCCACTGGAGGAGTGGTCTGAGGCTCCTCTTTGCTCTTCCTCCAACACGAGCCTCTGGATGCTCCTCCCCGCGTGGCCCTGCCTGGTGCTCACATGGTTCTAGCTCTGCTGCTGGTGCTAGAGCTGGTGCTGGAGCCGGCTCTGGCTGTGGAGCTGCTGCTGGCTCTAGCTCTGGAGTGGGTGCTAGAGCCGAATGTAGCTGTGGAACGGGAGCAGGAGCTGGTGCCTGAGATGGCTGTAGCTCTGGAGCTGCCTCTCACTCTGGTCTGGTGCTGGATCTAGTTTGTGAATCGGCTGTAGCTTTATATCTGGCACTAACTCTAGCTCCGGAGGTGGTGCTGGAGCTGGTGCTGGAGCTGGTGCTGGAGCTGGCTCTTCCTCTAAACCTGGCACCGACTTTAGGTCTAGACATGGAACTGGCTTGAACCCTGGAATTGGCTTTACACCTGATTCTAGCTCTAGAGCTGGCCCTAGAGCTGTGGCTGGAGCTGGCACAGGATTTGGTGACAGAGCTGCCTCTATTTTCTGGACTTGGTTGTGGAGCTGGTGCTGCAGCTGGTTTTAGTTCTGGAGTTGTGCTGGCTCTAATGATTTGGAGCTGGTCCTAGCTTGAGAGCTGATGCTGGAGCTCTGCTGGAGCTGGCACAGAGGCTGGGGATAGAGCTGCTCCATGTCTGGATTTGGTGCTAGAGCTGGTGATGGAGCTGCTGACTCTGGAACGAGCACTGGAGTTGCAGCTGAAGCTGGCTCTCCTGAGCTGATGCAGGAGCTGGTGCAGGAGTTGGCTCTAGCTCTAGCTGGTGCAAGCTCTAGTTCTGTTGAATGAATGAGCCCCAACCAGCTCCTTCCCAGATCTCTGAGTGGGCCTTAGGCCCCTCGGCCAGCCCCCAGGGGTCCCTGCTCTGGCTATAGCCAGGAAGGGACCCCCCGGATGGAACCTGGAACCTTCTGTACAAACAGAAAACCGCTTTGCCCGAGGCCACGTGTGAGGGACGCTGGAGGCAGAGAGCTTGTCCATGGGGACGGAAAATCAGGAGTAAGAAGCAGCAGCACCCAGGGCAGCACGTCCCACAGGGCCGGGCGTGGGGGCTCTTTCCACAGCTCACCCCACTGTCCTTACAACGGCCCTAGGAGGGGGTCCTCTGAGCACCCCTGTCCTCACATGAGCAAACTGAGGCTCACAGAGGTGAAGTGGCATTCC
>NW_007790161.1:0-2042 GCF_000696425.1 Galeopterus variegatus
AAAAAAAAAAAAAATTCCCATGTGCCCAAATGCTGGAAAACAATGTGGCATTTTGGTGCCCACCTCTTAAAATTTTTTTTCGATAAAATTCTCTGGAGCAGACTAGTTTAAAAGAGAAAAAAGAAACTTCATATTTCACTGTATAACATTTCTGTGTACTAGGTTTCTGTGGCACAAATACAGAATTTTCACTTTTAAAATTGACCTTCTTTTGTTTAAAATTTTTACCTGGAGAATTTTCCAGTTTTGTTAAAGAAGATATATGTGCAATTCCTGCCTGTCTGTGTGTGATTTGTCATTGTTGTTCACTATTGCTTGCACTAATGCACATTTTAATTGCTTCCAAACTTGTATTAATAAACACATGAACCATGCGCTCTAATTGAAAGAACTCCAAAACTGAAGAAGGAAAACTTGGGTTAGAATCTCATCTCCATAACAGGGAAAACCCACCTTTTCCCCTCTTCCACTGCGAGCATTCTCTCCAGATGCTCCCAAGCACTCTGTCTTCTTTCTTCTCTGGTTTTCCTTGTAAGGTCATCACACGTGCAAATGCAGCATCCTGGGTATCCCTGGGTAGGCTGTGCCATCTGGTGTCATTAAGAACAAGGAAGCACTGTTCATCCAGGAGTGCAAGCAGACACTTTATGTTGCTGCAGCTGTCATCCCGGCACTGTGGCTTCCTGCCATCATGGCTGCAGGGGCTAACTTTGGCTCTAGGAGGACTGGCATCTTGGAAGAGGACAGCATCTCCCACACACACAGTTCCCCCTACCCCCTACCCCTTGCTATGGAAAGCTGGTTCCAACACTTGGCAGATGGATACAGATCATAGTGAAGTCTGGGCAATCAACACTATTTCTCAGTTTCAAGGGTTATGGTTCTTTAAGTTTCAGAAACCTCACCCAAAACTACTCGATCTTCTTGTTCCCAATGTAGCTCAGCCACTGACGAATCACAGAGATCCTAAGTTTCATTGTGTGTTTACCAGACCAAGTTCTCTACCATTCCCCCAGGCCCAGGGACTCTGAAGTTGGCTTGAGCTTTGGTGTGACCTTGCCATCCAAGTGTACAGGGAAGGTCTTGGGACTTGGTTTCCTTGATTCCAGGCCTTCCTCGAGTGTGCAGAATTGAAGAAAGAGAGCAGGCATGGAAGTGGTGTTTAGAGAGAAAATGAAGGTACTTCAAAAAGTTCATGAAAAGATTGGTATTATCTTTTAATTCTATTTTTTCCACAACATTTTTCCAGTACCCTCATAGACTTAAAACTCCTAACATCTGGGCAACCATAGGCATATCTGGGCTCTACAGGTGCAGAGGGGAGCTTCCACAGTGCATGTTCTTCCCACCAAATGATACAATGTTTGGAATATATGATAGTTTCTTTGTCAAAACAATTTTTAAACAATTAAAACGTTTACAGAGGCTTCTACTTATCATCAATGAAGAGATTCTAGCCTCTCGTCTGTGACCTCCCTTTAAATATAACACACGAATGCTGACTATCCCTGCAATCTCAGAGTCCTCAAAGAGTAATGAGAGTTATTCAAAGGCTCTCAAGCCCCACGTGGCTCTTGTATAAGCCTCTTGAATGATTATTTCCATACAAAAATGCTGTTATTCTAGACTCCACAAGGATGATGTAATCATGTGTCTCTCTGGGAAGTAGTGATTGCAAATGAGGCCAGACAGTCACATGACACAGAAATACTGCATGTTGGATCAGAAGGCTGTCCCAATTCCACAGTTAGAGATTACTGCTAAGAAGAAATAAGAAACATGGTGTCTGAGCATGGGCGCCTATTTGTGTATAATGCTTTTATATTTTGTGAATATCAGTTGTTTTATTTGCTGTTTACCTATAGTTGACAGAGTTATGTAACCTGGATAACATAAAAAATGTGAAGTTGTTTGATCTGTTAGGCAAAATGTGCGTTTTGCTGATTAGATATATTACGAGGTAGGTAATCTTTCACTTCTGGAGCCTGCTTAAATAAAACTCAGTTCATGTGAACAGGTAAGGCAATTGATTTTTTTTTTTT
>NW_007790162.1:0-2042 GCF_000696425.1 Galeopterus variegatus
TACCTGAAAAAATGCTCAACATTTCTAATCATCAGGGAAATGCAAATCAAAATCACACTGAAATATCCTCTCATGCCATTTACACTGACTTTTATCAAAAAGATGGAGAATAACAAATGCTTGCTAGGATGCAGAGAAAGAAGAACCTTCCTACACTGTTGGTGGGACTGTACATTGATGCGGTCATTGTGGAAAATGGTATGGAAGTTCCTCAAAAAACTACAGATAGAACTTCCATATGATTCAGCAATCCCACTGCTGGGTATATACCCAAAGGAACTGAAATCATCAGGTTGAAGGGATACCTGCACACCCATATTCATTTACAATAGCCAAGATATGAAACCAACCTAAATGTTCATCAACAGATGACCGGATAAGGAAAATGTCATATATATACACAATGGAATACTACTCAGACAAAAAGAAAAGAATGAAATTCTGCCATTTGCAGCAACATGGATTAACTTGGAGAAAATTATGTTAAGTGAAATAAGCCAGGCACAGAAAGAGAAAAAATGCATGTCCTCACTCATAAGTGGGGACTAAGAAACAAAGAAAGACCATAATAAAACTTTGAACTTTCAGAAGGAGAGAACAGGCCTATAGGTAGTAGAGGTTGGAAAAGGTGAGGTGGAGTGGGGATAGGGAGTAAATGGGTAAGGGACACAAAAAGTAATTATGATTCATAATGATGAACATGCTAATAATACTGATTTGATCATCACATACTATACACAAATACTGATAGTCAACTCTGTACGCCATAAATATGCATAAATAAATTTTTTTTAAAGTTCTAATGTAAAAACAAACCATTTGAAACTAATATTTTAAGACTTGGGGGGGGGGAAAGGAGGAGAGAAAAGAAAAAAATGGACTATTTCCTGGCAGACTAGGGCAATTGGAGTTGTCCCAGTTTTATTGCAAAATAATATGTTTGCGAAGAGCTCTAAGAGGAAAGTTCTCCAGATTCAGATGCAGTTCTGAGGATTTTATTTTGTCTTCCCTGGAGGGGGGTTGGTGTGTTCTAAATAATCAGCTTGTATAGAGTCTCTTGCAGACTCACCATTTCAGGTGCCAATAAAAATATTTTTGAATCAACTCCAGTGACATTTTTACAAGGAGCATGAAAAATTCTATCTAGAAAGAGCCAGCTTCAGCAAACCTCATATGCCTTTCCTTCAGCCAAGAACAATATGGAAATGAACAAGAGCATTTGACCGGACAAGATTTGAAGTGTTCTTTCATGTGGGAAGATTTATCAGCACATCTCTGACCTTTTCTTTAGACACATTTTGATGTCATCTGTTTCATATTCTGACCTTGTAAGAGATTTCTTTGGATTTTTCATCAGCATGTGTGGACAGTAAGTCATTTACTGATGAAATTTGCTGGGACCACAGGCCAATGCTGAACTCTGAGTTACCTCAAGAGAAAGCAATTTTTCACCTGTACCTCATGGATGAGTGTTAGGGTTACCTTCTGCACCCCATGGCACAAAGGGGAGCTGTTAGCATAGGCATCAAAGCTCAAGGCCCATTTCTTCACAATAATCCTGCCTCCACTCCACCCTCAACCTCGCTGCCCAGTGCATAGTCCTGCTATGCTGCTCTTCTCTCTGGTTCTTTAGTGCGCCAAGTTCATTGCATGCTCAGGTCCTCTGCACGTTCACCTTCCCTAAATGCTCTTTCTATTCCTCCTCCCACTTCACCACCAAGCCCGCCCCTACTCTTATAAATTCGGCTCTTTTCAAGCCTTCAATCAAGATTTTACTTCTTCAGTGAAGATGCCCCTATATTTCAATATATTTAAGCACTTTTTTTATTCTCTTTTGTTGTAGCCTATATACTTTCTAATAAATCTTTGACAGATCCTCTATAAATACTCCTAGTGACAAGTAACTCTCTACTACACAAGAAGGCCTATGTCATTGTGACCACATTTTATCATGGAAGCAATTCTTGATCAAAAAAAGCCTTCTCCAAAGAAATGCCATTTACATTTACGCTGAGAGTGTAGGTAACTGAAATGGAGGGTGT
>NW_007790163.1:0-2042 GCF_000696425.1 Galeopterus variegatus
AATATGGGTGAGATGACGTGATCAGAACACAAGGGTCTTACATCCTCTATTCTCAAAATGCCTTCCCTCAATCCTGCTCACAGAGTCATGAATCTTTCATGTTTCCCTTCACTTAATTGAGAAAATTCTTGGGAAAAAAAAAAATCTTCCTCCACTGCTTCACCAATCATCACACAATTCCTTGCAATCTGGCTTCAGTTTTCACAGCTCCACAATTACTCTCCAGTTAAAAACTGGAACTCCAGTTAAGAACAATTAAGAACTATCACTTCTTAAATACTGGATTTAGTGGGTGTCTCAGTCCCGGTCCTCTTTGAATTTGGCAGCATTTGGCATTTGACAGAGTTTCCCTCCTTCACCAAGTGCAGCTGAATTTTCCATTGTGTGTTTTCCTTTGTCTTCTCATTTACACCACTCTAGTCCCCCTCCCTAATCAATAAAAAAAATCAGTCTCTCCATGCCTCACCCTGCCCCCTCCCCATACAGCTGTCAAATTCTTCTTTCAAAAGTACAACTGGGAACCTATTCACACCCTTCAGAATTCCCTCCATGTTTCTCACCCTTGTTGCCAAAAGCCTCCTAAAAATGACCCTAACTTGCCTTCCTGTCCCTACCCCACTGCTCACTGACGTGTATTCTATGCTCCAGCCAAAACAAACTCTTTGCTATTCCCAGAATACATCTCATGTCTTCCCACTTCCACAGTGATGCTCATATTAGTCCTTTCCCTGTGGGCCACGGACAGCTGCCATCCTAATCTCTCTGCTTACAAAACGCCACCCATCCTTCATAAACCTCTCAAATGGTATTTCAGAATTCCCATCTCTCTCGTTTGGCCCTTATTACTTTTTTTCCCCCCTTCTGTTATGATATCAGTCTGCATTTTATCTTGCCTACCAGATTATAATTTCCTGTAGGGTAAGAATGAAGACTGACTTCTCTGCATTTTCTACACAGGGTCTAACACAAGGAAGATGTTCCATAAAGACTTACTGAAGTAAAATAACACACGGTCTAAGTTTGAATCATACCCATTTTCCCCAGGTAATATGGAGATATAATTTATTTGGGTTTGGCAAAAACAGAAGGGAGGAAGGTGCCCATGAGAGCAGAGCACCTGGTTTAAATTAAAAAATAGAAGACAAAGTAAGTAACGAACACACATGTGGGAAATGAAGCCAAGAGCAAAGTCACAAAGCCAACCCTGAAATCAGTCCTCTCTTTAACCATGTTCCTAAATTTTCTCAGTGGGTTTTGCTCCTCTATGTACAACTTTTATTTGTAGGACAAATGAAAGACAATCTGGGGGGCTGTCTTTCCCCACAAATAAATATCTCCTCTTCATCCAGAGCTACTGTCGAAGATATCTAACCAGTTCAATCTACATAATCCTAAAATCTTTGTAATAATTTGAAAATACTAACAATCTTACAGATGTCTTAAATTTCTTAGGCCACATATATATTCAATTTTTAAGCGCTAGAATCATGGCAACATATTTTCTGAGAACTATTTACAGGAAAGTCAGTGTATATGTGGCAGAGTATAGGTTCAGGCCCACTGGATGTGCTTCCAGGGAGATAAACAGGCAGCACACACTCTTTTTCCATAGACCAGGAAGGTGGTGCTATTTTAAGTCCCTTGGTATAACACACTCCTTTGTACAGCACTGAAATGAACTGAAACAGATGGACTCAGCCCTATTAGCAGGTCATTTCAGGCTTAACAACCTGAAACACGTTGAACTCACACCAACTCAGCACCTTTTTTAGAAAAGATTTGAGTGGTGGAATGGTTTCCAGTGAGAGATAAGCAACCATATGCCCTGCAGGAAAGTAGCCTTGCTAGAGGCGATGCCACCACCCACTCAAACCAGTTCAGTAAAGGCTGATATAGCTCTGGGGAAGGAAGAAATAGGTGGTGATGAGTAGACTTATTATTTTTAGCTATGTGTCTGGTTTAAAAGAATGTCATACTGTCTTCTAAAAAATTAAACAAAATTAAAGCAGAGTAAAACAGCTTTATTTAACAATTATTCCCAT
>NW_007790164.1:0-2042 GCF_000696425.1 Galeopterus variegatus
TTTTTTTTTTCCTTTTTGTCTTTTTTCGTGACCGGTAACCGGATCGCAACCCTCGGTGTCACGCCCGTACCGCGACCAGCAACGGTATCACAACCCTCGGTGTCGCGCCCGCACCACGCTCAACCAGTGAGCAGACCGGTCTCCATATGGGATCCAAACCCTCGGCGGGAGTGCCGCCACGCTCCCAAGCGCCACACTCTACTGAGTGCGCCACC
Source organism: Galeopterus variegatus (assembly GCF_000696425.1). Taxonomy (NCBI): domain Eukaryota; kingdom Metazoa; phylum Chordata; class Mammalia; order Dermoptera; family Cynocephalidae; genus Galeopterus; species Galeopterus variegatus. The sequence goes on from NW_007790164.1 coordinate 216, forward strand.
GGGCTGGCCCAGAAGACAGAATTTTAATGCCGAAAGATTGAAATTTCAGAGACATTTTGCCAATTTGTGGAAACCAGAGTACAAAGTGTTCTGAAATTGATAGTGTCCCCAGGACATCTGCCATAAGGTAACTTGAAGCATTACTCCAGAGCAGTGGTTCTCAAACTTGAGCGTGCATCAGAATTTCGTAGAGGGCTTCATAAATTCACATTTCTGAGCACTTCTTCCAGAGTTCTGATTCAGGAGGTTTCCAGTGGGGCCTGAGGATTTACATTTTTCACAGGTTCATAGGTAATGCTGGTGCTCTCAGTACAAGGACCACACTTTGAGAACCTCTGCTCAAGAGTAGTATTTAAGTGTGCCACACTATGCAAAGGGCTTTACACACATCGGTACCCCGACTGTCCATAGAAAGCCCATGAGGCTGGTGCTCCATTTACATGTGAGAAAATGAATGCTTGGAGAATTTAAATCGCATGCCCAAGATCCCAGGCCAGGAAGCAGTTATTGGAATCAGGTACGTGAACACAAGAATCTGTCAGATACCATCAAAGTCTGAGTGTGTGAATTTGGGGGGAAAGAAACAAACCCATAGCCAGACCAAATGGTTTGCTCAAACAGGTGTACACGTGTCTATTTGAAGGTGTTTAACAAGGAGATAGAAGGTTTTTTTTCCCATAGATACTGAGCCCAGTCATTTGAAGAGACTTTGGGCTGAGCATGTGTGAGAAACTCCACCTGGGAAGATGAGTGAGTGTAACTAGCCTTTCAAGGCACTAATACAGCTCTCATCACTTGGATCCTTTTGATCCAAGTCATATTGAGCCTCAAGCAATACCCAGGAGGCTGCTCTCAGTAGCTAACTCACACAGGGAGTGTATTTGCTATATTGATTGGTCTTTGTCCTTTCTACTTGATGGAACCTCAAAGCCCCTTCTGTCCCCTGATTGTCTCGTTGAAATAAATCTTCAAGACTGAGCTGGAGCTTTCTTCCTAGTAAATAATTCCTCTTCTCTGATTAGACTCATTCAACTTTTATTACCCTCTTCCTTTGATATTATAGGGAAACTCCTTTTTTCCCTCTAAGAGATCTAGAAATTTTTTTTTATCTTTATGAAACTTCTGTGTCATCCTTGAAAACCTAAGCTTGTTCCTTGAGGACAGGCTGAAACTAGGAAAAAAGTGGCAGTGTCAGACAATGTCAGAGGAGGGAGTTAACCATTCTCACCCTCATTTTTAGTTGTGCCCTTCTCACTGCACCCCACACAACACTGCTTTTTCCCTAAATAGTAATAAATACTTTTTCTTGACTAATCTACAACAAAAGCAGACAGGGCATTATCTCCAGTGCTGACACCCACATATTCATTTCATTTCTACTTTTTGGCTGCTTGTCCTTTCTGTAATGTGTCATTCTCTCTCATCTCTGTACATTTGTGTGTGCTGCGTTCCTGTAATGCTGCACCTATCTCCTTTCTCTACCAGCCCTACCACTCTTTATCCACCTGACTGACTGGCCACCAGTCTTTGGCACTCAGTCCAGATTTTTTTCTCTGGGAAGCCTTTCTTGATGTTTCCCTATCCTCTCCTTGCCCACTTCCTCCAGAAGAAGTGGCTCTGTGCTGACATGGCCCTATGTACTTCCCTCTGTCACAGCGCTATTGCACAGCCTTAAGGATGGTTTTCTGCCTATCTGTGCCCCTAGACATTAAGCATCTCAAGGGTAAGAACTGTGTCTGATTATCTTTATAGACCTAGCATCTAGTTCAGTGTTTGGCATACAGGTATTCCCTCATTATTTAAAAATTATATGATGAAAGTAGATGT
>NW_007790165.1:0-2042 GCF_000696425.1 Galeopterus variegatus
AAAGAATATATTAGTATTTCATGCTCAGATTGATTTTTGGAAGGGGATAATGAGTTTTTCTCCTGATTCGATGAGGCAATGGTATTATTGGCAAGTTCTCTGGCAGAACATTATATTTTGAAAAATCTCATTGTGAAGTTTTTTGTCGTACTTGAACATAGTTATTATTTTTTGTGATAAATAGCAGGAAATTATGAAGAAGCAAGGTTGGGGAAATATACCAGATGCAAAAGCATAAATAGCATCAAACATTGTACCTTGAAAAGCCCCATAGAGGTCTAGCTCCAGGCTGTTATTTAAGGTGAGGAAACTAAGCTCCTGGAAGGGTTATCACCAGGACCATAGACTAGAATATTTTGTTAATAAATGAGCTGGGATGAAAAGTCTGATGTCTGGTCATGTCAGTGAAACATTTCTTGACTATTAGAGCCACTCCCCACCCACCAAAAAAGCCCTGCAAAGGTAAGAAGGGAAAATTGGAAGCTTCTAGGTCTCTGAATGTTGATGAACTGGTCAAGTGTTCACCCACTGGCATTCTCTGATGGATCAATAACATCTGCTTTCACCTCCTTCACAGAAACTTCCCAAGGGACTAGTGTGATGATGCATAGTGGTGGTTGGCATCCTTCTGATTCTGAGTTGTTGGTCAATTCCCATGTGAATAAAGTCTCAGTTATGGCCTAAATAAGTAATGTTTTTGAATTAAAAATATGATTGAGTGCTTTTCAAATACAGGTAGACGCTGTTTGGATTATTCACATAGAGTTTGACTTAAATTGTGTTCTATTAGAACAGTTCTTTTTTATGTATTTTCTTTGTCAGTGATATCAAAATGACAAGTGCAATTATATAGGGATTAGCAAGATATTTTGTTGTTAAGAAAGTTCTCCTATTCGAAAGGTTGGAAACCACAGGTAAAGGGGACAGGATGTTGAAAGCTGCTGTGAGCTTAGGGAAACACAAGGTGCTACATTGTTTGTAATACCAGGACTGGTGAAAAGCACATTGCACTGGACAGAGGAAAGGAGTAAAGGCTGCTGAGGGCTACCTAAGTTGAGTGTAAACGTAGTGGTTAGAAGCGCTGGTTTTGGGGTCAAGTACTCTTGGGTTTAAATTCTCTTTTTCTGCTTGCTATCATCTGTGTACTCTTAGGCAAACTACGCAACCTTTATGAGTCTGTTGTCTCTTCTGTAAAAGGGGGCTTGTTATACGTATTTCACAGCATGGTTATAGTGATTAATTGAAATAATGGGTCTACTACAATGCCTGCATCATAGCAAACATTTGATAAGTATTGAGTATCACTCCACCACTGCCACTGCTGCCACCATCATTGCTACCACCACTCGCATAATCACCATCATCATCACCCTCAGTACCACTACCACCATCATAACCACCACTGCTGCAATGGCCACCACCATTGTCACTGTCAACATCACCACCTTAAAGGCCCCAAATGTTACTTTACTAATGTACCTGAAAGTGATCTCAGCCCTTCCTTGTAATCTTACTTGTCACTTCCTTTCTGTTATCAATATGCCATCTGTGACTGGCAGCAAGTGTTTGGGGTATGTTGGCCCTAAAGTTGCTTTCATTTTCCTCCCTCACATGTGCTGTTTGGCTGTCTCATTTCTCAGCATCCATCTCCTGCCTCTGTCTTCCCACCCTGGAGTTTCTGACTGGGCATCATCTGTAATCCTAGATTGCTTGAATTCATAAGCCCAGCCCAGCACGGGCAGAAAGCTCATCAGCTGCCTCAGTCCAGACATCTGTTGAAGTAAGTCTTGTGCGTATGGCAGGACTGAACTTTGAATTGCAGTCTTCATTGCCTCTGGCATATGGTGCCATATACAGGCCCTGGCATCTGTCCCTCTTGCAAGGCCTGGCACTCCAGTTTCTGGCTAGAACTGGATATCTTCTAGAAACTCAGGCCGTTTGGTTGGGCCCTGATGTCCTGCACAGATGAGTCAGTCCCCCATTCCAGATGTCTGGACTCTTTCTTCCATGACACATAACTTACCATCCGTAGCCTAGGTAAA
>NW_007790166.1:0-2042 GCF_000696425.1 Galeopterus variegatus
TTTTTTTTTCTTCTGGATTGATATATTGTTGCAATTATTAGTAATGCATATGACCAAAATAAATATATAGCATTTCATTATATGGGGGAGAATCTTTAAACATAAAAAGTTAATTTTCATTAGAAATGCCATTGAAAATATATCTTTTAAGGAAATGGATTGAGCCAGTTATTTTTCCGTTAAGTTTGTGAATCAGGGATGACTATACTTTTTGTAAGAATGAGACAGAGGTGGGCCTTTTGTTTTGATCATATGTATGTAAGCACTGATAAACCTTGCTCACATAAGAAGCATGTTCTCAGGCCCAGTCCCATGGGGGGCTGAGGATCTGGGTACTGACTGTCTTTAATTCTACTTGCCCCGGAGTTACTGCTCAGTCTCCATGCCTGCAGACCACTGCCCTATAATCCCTTCTGCTCCCTGATCAATGCTGCCTCCTAAGTCTGCTTATCAGTTATTGACCACTCAGCCCCGATAACCCTTCTTACCTGCACCCTGGTTACATTTAGCAGAGTTAATTCTTCCCATTCACTGTGTTCTTGGTGGGGTGGTAAATCCAGCTATTTGTTCTTCCATTCTGGACTGTGCAGTGGAGGCTCCTTCTGTTGGATCCTTTTTCTGATCACTCAAGAAGAACCAAAAAGCACACGATGTTATCAGAGTCTCACATGACTTTAATCCTTTTTTTTTATTATTGATTTTGCATATTCACAGAGCAAGAGCTGACTGTCAGCACCTGTACCCAAGATGTGGTGAGCAGATCAGTGATCAGCATGCCCACCACCTCAAACTGCAGTTATTCCCTGTGTCCCCCACACAACCTCTCCCCAATGTTCCTCTCCCTCCCTACTCCCTGCGCACCCCAGCAACCCTTGATGTAACTTTAGTTCTTGAGTGGAATTATGCAAGTTTGTAGGAAACTGTTGGAGCTCCTGCATGCCAGCGGCAGCATCTGGGCCAGGCCAACGGATGTAAAGACCTTCTGGAATCACCTGGTTCTGTCTCGAGATTCTGCTTTCCAATTTGTGGCTCTCCCATAACCTTTCAATTAATACCTCCATTTTGTACTTATGTTTGCCAAGACAGTTTCCATTGCTCACTACCATAGAACCTTAACTGACTCACACAGCTCGGGAGGAAGCATCACGAAATGGAAGAAACCTGCAGACAAAAGTCATGGTACATGAATTGTAGTTGTGGCTTTGCGATTACCTTGCTTTGAGACACAGGAGAAGTGTCCTAGCCTCTCTGGATTTCAATTTCCTCATCTGTGAAGTTAATAGACCAAATAACCTTGAAGCTTCAGTTTTTAAAGCTATAATTTCATTATTCGTGTTGCTGTTGGTTAGAAACCACTGTCAGAATATAGTGACTAAATTATATAGTGATTACATTAACAACATTTTGTTTAAATTAAGAACTTTTATAGATATTTCATTTATGTTTTAACACATGAGGTGTTGTGAGTATCCCAGATCTGTTAATCCCTGCCTGAGCATTTACTCTGTAGGTCATCTCCTGGGTGGGGTGACAAGATATTTGAACAGATTTCTACAACAGATAGAGAAAAGGGGCATGTACCTGCCTATTATTGGAAAATATCAGCTCAGCTCATTGGGGTGTTTATGACAGAGCTGGCCACACAGATGATTGATGGGATTGGCTTTAGATCCAGACAGTAAGAAATGCTGACACGTTACATTAAACTTAAAATAAAATCTAGTCAGCAGATATTTACTGTGGGTAAGGCACCCTGACTTTGAGAGGGCTTGCCTCTGTTGTGAATTTGAAGAAAAAATACATAATCTCTGGTTTGGGAGTGGTTGTCACTGAATGTTTCCTAACATTTTTAGATTTTTTCTTGTTTCATCAAATTAGGGCTATTTCAATGTGGATTAGTACTTTCAGTGACCCATGGAAGGTACAAACACCAACTGCCAATTGCTTCAGATTTGAACTAGACTTTGTGGTTATTATTACACTTGACCTGTATTTCACAGCTCAGTAACTCAGTAAGTAATACTACAGCAACACAGCATCTA
>NW_007790167.1:0-2041 GCF_000696425.1 Galeopterus variegatus
TAGTATCTTCAATGCAGATGCTCGTTAACTTATGACGGGGTCATGTTCTGATAAACCCACCATAAGTTGAAAATATCATTAAGCTGAAATGCGTTTAACACACCATCATAGCTTAGCTTAGCCTACCTTGAATGTGCTCAGAACACTTACATTAGCCTACAGTTGGCAAAATCATCATTAGCCTACAGTTGACAAAGCTGCCTATTTTATAATAAAGTGTTGAATATCTCGTGTAATTTATTGAATACTGTACTGAAGCAGATTCTACTGAGTACATATCGCTTTTGCACCATTGTAAAGTCGAAAAATTGTAAGCCAAACCATTGTAAGTCAGGGACCATCTGGATTAATAATCTTCCCTAATAATTAGTATCCATAGCCCTCCTTTCACGCAGTTCTGAGATGTGAATTATACCAAATTCTGAGTCTATGGAACCGCAGCCCAAGAAACAGCACTAAGGTATTTTGAGGTTGGTCATGCTCTCTAGCAAGGATTGCCAGATTTAGCAAATAAAATAGGGATACCCAGTTAAATTAGAATTGTTTCTAATTGCCTATGCCTATATATATGCATATATACATTGAAATTAAAAAGTTGAAGGGACATATTAATACTAAAAACAACATTTTTTTATCTGAAACAAATTATAAGTATCTAAATTACATACCTCTTTCCTTAATTATATTTCCCTGATGATTCAGCTCTTAGTTCCATGTTTTTGAGAATTTGCTTTACGGTCTATATTCCATTTACAATATAACGTATCAGTGCAGTGGTAACATCTACTTTATTTAGTTATTTTGTCACTGAGCACTTATTAATGAGAAAACAAGCTTAAAAATACCATTATGAGCCAATATACTGAACATATATTGGCATGAAGTTAACAACTCTGAGAATAGTTTTTCAAACTTGATTTTTGAAGTATGTAATACCATCTTTATGGCATTACTTGCTTTTCCATTTTTCAGTATTATGTTGTATCTAGTGATCAATGGTGTTTAAAAATGTACGGTGACAAAAAAAATTTATTGTCATGAGTTTTAATTTCCTTTCTCTTCAATACTACACATGTTGATTCCACATGTCCTCATTCTGGTAATTATTTAATAACACCAATTAAATAATTGAATTTTTTAAGGGATGTAATCTATTGTAAAAGAGAGTCATGGCAAGAGCCATAATAATTATCTACTTCAAGTTGGATTTCTTTTCCTGTTCATAAATAATAGTGCCCTTTTTAATAATAGATAGCCTTCATACTTAAAGGAATAAATTTGTTGTCAATTGTTTCTTTAACACATTCGACAGTTCTTTTAAGCAACAGAGTACTTCAATTACTTTGCTTTTCTTTCAATTTGCTAAAGAGATACTGAGAACTATGAACATGAAATAAGTAAGCTTCACTCAATGGATTATTAAAAATATTAACAAGAATTATGGGGGGGGGTTCTTTAGAATTAAAGTACTATTTCAGTGCTTCAAATAAATTGAGATGCTCTAAAGGACATTTGCTAAAGAGAGCCAACAGGTTTTTGAATGTGAAAGAATTAAAGTTTGCTGCTGCTATTCTTTAGAATTAAAGTACTATTTCAGTGCTTCAAATAAATTGAGATGCTCTAAAGTACATTTGCTAAAGAGAGCCAACAGGTTTTTGAATGTGAAAGAATTAAAGTTTGCTGCTGCTATAACAGAATACCACAGATTGGGTAATTTATATAGTGTAGAATTTTATTTCATTCACAATTCTGGAGTCTGGGAGTCCAAGAGCATGGCACCAGCATCTGGCTAGGGTCATACCATCGCATGGTGAGTACACATGCAAGAGAGAGAGAAAATTGAGCTGAACTCATCATTTTCATCAGGAAAAGCATTAATCCATTGGTGAAGGTGGGATACTCATGACTTAATCACTTGTAAAGGTACCACCTCTTAATACCACTGCAATGGGGATGAAGTTTCCAACACATGAACTTTATGGGACAAAGTCAAACCATAGCATCAAATACTGTTTCAGCAGCATTATGCAGAATATGGGCA
>NW_007790168.1:0-2041 GCF_000696425.1 Galeopterus variegatus
TGAAATATGAGTGGATCAGGGCTGTACAAAGCCCTTGTGTATATCTTTAGCCTGCCTCTCTTTGCTGTAGTGACCAAAGAGAGTTCTTGTTCCTGAGCGTGCCACTCTACTATGGTGGAGCCTTTGCCTGCCTGGGTCCTGGAGTGATCCGTGGAGCAGAGGCCCCACCTGCCCCCAGCCTTCATTGGACAGGTACTGCAAATGCTACATCAAGCAACTGAAAAAGTTTGGGAGGGTTTATTCCTGCAGCAGAACCTAGCCTATTCTGGTCAATCCCAGCCACTGGGACCTCTTTCTATCTGTTGGCTCAGTGTAAAGGGCTTGAAATCCTTTCTCTCCGTCAGGCTGATCCCAGGTCCCATGAAAGAGGCTGCAGTCAGTTTTCGAGACCATATATTCCCCAGTTGCCCACAGGAGGAGGAGGAAAGGAGAGGAAGGCTGGAGAGAGCCCATTTTCTCCAGCTCCCTCTGAGAATGGCTGCAGAGAAGGCGCTCAGCCCCGAGGGGATAGTGGGCCATTCCAGGCCATTCCAAGAGCACCTGACAGCTCCAGCCCATGCTGTGGAGAAGCCCGTGTCTCATGGAGGAGAAAGGCTCTGTAGCTGACACCCACCGCTCTCCACGTCCCTCCTCTGTCGCAGCCTTCTTGGCAGCAGCAGGCTGACAAAGAGGGCCCTGATGCTTCCTGGCTGTGACAGCACCTTAGTGAATTATTACTCATTTCCCCCCCAGTTCTCTGTGCATTTCACACAGAGGCAGAATTATAAATTAAAACAGGCTGTCACTGACTTTGAGCATCTCTTTCCATTTATACCCCCCTGAAGAAATCATTTCCCCCCAAGCCCTGCATGCTCCTCTGATTAAAAATCCAAAAGCTAAGGCGATCTTTCTGTTTTATTTTTTATTCCCCCCTCAAGGGATCCCACATCCACTTCTTTTGCAGAAACCAACTGGTGGCTGGAAGTGACCTTCCATGGAGTGTCCTTCACAAGGATGCTTTAAAAATCGAGAACCACGATGGAAGTTTCCAGCAGGAGATGGGCTCCTGGTAGAAGGAGGCAGGGCTGAGGTGGGGGCTGTGCAGCATGTTGCTTCCTCCTTGCCCTTCAGGAGGTGGAGGAAGAGATCTGAGCCTGACTTGCGGGTACTGGAACCTCAACAGCACTGGAATCTGCACACGTGGTGGGTTCTCGTCCTCGCCACTTCCTACTGTGTGACCTCGGGCAAGTCACTTCCTTCCTCAGAACCTCAGGTTCTTCAGCTGTGAAATGGGGCAATACTAGTGTCTATTTCCCAGAGGTGATGTGAGGATAAATAAGGGAGAGACTGTGGGAACACTTTGTAAGCAGCCAGAGCTGTGCAGATATGAAGTGGTTAGTGTTACTGATCATCACTCATACCCGAGTTTGGGGATGCATCAGGGTATGACTGATATAGCCAGCACCACCCTGGGGGCAGAGACGGGTCCCTCAGCTGCCTCTGGATATACCTCCGGTGGGCTGCTTATGTGCTAGTCCTGCCTGTGCCTTCCACTGGGACTGGGATGAGGAAAGCCTCTCCACCTTCTGGAAGCCCATCCTTGTCCTGGTGTGGCATAGGATCCAGGGTGAACTGAAATTGGAAGCCCCATTTCTTTTTGGCTAATTGAATAAAGGGAGAGGAGGCAAGCAAAATAGCAAGACAGGTCAATGGACAATTTATGGGATAATTAAAACCTTGAAGGAAGGAAGGGAAGCTGAGAGGATTTCCATCACTCTTGGCTCATCAGGGCAGTGTGCTTGGGAAGAAGCTGCTCCTGAGGAAGCTGGTGGGGGTGAGTTGGGGGGTCAGAACAAAGCCCCTGGGGGAATCACTGCTAAGGCCAGTGGCTGAGCAAAAGGTTGGCCCTCAGGGTTGGATCTGAGGGTGTTGGCTTGTCCTTCAATCCTCCTTTTCTCCTGTCATTCACCCCAAGCACCTACCAAGTGCTTGACACATTACAGGACTTCAATATTTATTTGCTGAACAAAATGGGAGTCTGTTCAGTTCCCTAACGCCTTGC
>NW_007790169.1:0-850 GCF_000696425.1 Galeopterus variegatus
AAAAAAAAAAAAAAAAAAAAAAAACACAGACTGGCTGACTGGATTAGAAAGGAGGACCCAACTATATGCTGCCTACAAGAGACCGATATCACCAACAACAACTCACATAGACTAAGAGTGAAAGGATGGAAAAAGATTTACCATGCAAACAGAAAAGAAAAACGAGCTGGAGTAGCTATTCTCATATCTGACAAAATAGACTTTAAACTAAAAACCATAAAAAGAGACAATGAGGGTCACTACGTAATGATAAAAGGACTGATGCATCCAGAAGACATAACAATCATAAATATGTACGCACCCAATGTTGAAGCCGCCAGATTTATAAAACAAGCTCTATTAGACCTAAAGCAGGAAATAGACACTAATACCATAATAGCAGGGGACCCGGACACCCCACTGTCAATATGGGACAGATCTTCCAGGCAGAGAATCAGCAGAAAAACACAAGATCTTAACAATACTCTAGACCAATTGGACTTGGCAGATATCTACAGAACATTCCATCCAACAACCTCAGAATATTCATTCTTCTCATCAGCACATGGATCATTCTCCAGGATAGATCACATATTAGGACACAAATCAAGTCTCAACAAATTTTAAAAAATTGGAATTATCCCATGTATTTTCTCAGACCACAATGGATTAAAACTAGGAATCAATAACAAACGAAACTCTGGAAACTATGCAAACACATGGAAAATAAACAGCGTTCTACTTAATGACTTATGGGTCCAAGAAGAAATCAAACAGGAAATCAAAAAATTTATTGAAACTAATGAAAATAATGATACATCATACCAAAACCTTTGGGATACTGCAAAAGCAGTATCGCGGAAGTACAGAG
>NW_007790170.1:0-2041 GCF_000696425.1 Galeopterus variegatus
GAGACTGGGTAATAGGGGAGTGGAGGAACTCCGCCGCTTAAGAACCAACCATGGCTCTCCACAGAGCAAGACCCTCCTCTCCCACTGTACGTCTACTTTCACTTGGTTGTTCATTTCCTAAACACTCACAGGCACCTGCTCTGTGCCCAGCCTGTGCCAGGTGATGGGAACAGAGATAGAAAGCAGGTATGGCTTGGTCTAGTCCTGCAGCTGGCATTCAGGATGGGTACAGAGGTCAGGGAGGCTTCCCCCATACATCAGGGCCCAGTGGTAGGGATGAGCCAGGGCTGAGATCCAAGGGTAGCCCAGGAGGAAGATGTGGGCCAAAGGGTGTACCAGACAGGCCTACAGAAGGCAGTTTGGGGAGAGGAAAGATTCCATCAGGGCATCTCCTCCTTGCCTCACCAGAACAAGGCTTCCCTGGTCCTAGGGGCAGGACTGAGCAAGTGCTGTCTTATCAGCAGCTGGGTAATCAGCCACAAGAAAGCCCCAAAGATAGCGTTCTAGGGCAGGATTCAAACTCTCTTCAGCCTGGAAGCCAGAGGACCAGGCCTCACCCCACATGGCTTCTGTCTTGGATGGGGAGGTTTAAGTTGGGGCAGGTAGGGAGGAGCCCCAGATTTCACCTTGGCTTTGTGCCCTTGGGCAACATACTCTCCAAGCCTCTATTTTCTCATCTGCAAACTGGAAATAATAATTCCTCCCTTACAGGATTTGTTGGAGGATAAAATGAGGGATTTTTGTAAATTGTTACTAGTAAGCTATCTCTGCAGAGGGGACATGGGGAGAGGAAGGTGTTCAGTAATTAAATTCCAATAACCAGCACAAGCGCTTCCTAATACACATGTGTTCTATTACAGTCTTCAAAATGCATTTAAGTCTATGAGTATCACATGGCTCCCCTGCGATTGTACTTCACAGCTTACAAAGCACTGTCTTAAGAATCCTCGTGGCAACCTTGCATTCGAAGAGGCAAGGATCATCATTCCCAATTTACAGAGGGCAAAACTGGTGCATAGGGGCACAATGGCCTCTCTAAGGACTTTGGCCACAAAATCAAAGCTCTCATGGGGTCACTTATGAGGGCTTAGTGATGCCCTCTCTTCTGGTCCTTGGGGGATCCAGAAGCCTCAGAGCCCCCATGCATCCTGGGCAGGAGGGAAACAGGAATGTAGGAACCACAGCCTCATTCTGCACTGGCCACAATTTCTGAGGGTTGCCCACTGTGATCCCCCAACCTGTCTGGCCAGACCCCAGGAGAGCCCAAGGTAAGGAGGGGAGGAGAAAGAGTGACCAGCTTTCTGTGCTAGAGCCTCCCCACACTCCTCTCACACACAGACCTTATTGGTCCTGGCCTCCTTTTAGAGGATGGCAGGGCAGGCAGTGAGCATAGAATATGCAATGGGACTGAGGCAAGAAACAACCTAGTGTGTACAGGAGACCACACGCAGTTACTGCAGGGTGAAGCGTTGGGTAGGAGAGGCTGGAAAGGTTGGCAGGGACCAGTTCTCAGGGGGCCTTAAGTCCCAGGCTAAGAGGTTCACCCTTGGTCATGTGGAAGTCCTGTGAAAGTTTAGCCTGGGGGAGGCGGAGGCACAGTTGGTATTCTGGTTTTGGGAAGCTCCCTCCAGGGACTGAACCCCTGCCCCCAACCTGTGAGCCTGCCCAGGGGGACACTGGTACTGAACATGACTCACATGTCAGCTCCTCAACAGTCCTCAAAGTCCGTATTATTATTATCCCCTTTTTACAGATGAGGCCACTGAGGCTCAGAGAAGAGACATGCCTCGCCCAGGGTCACGCAGTGGCCAAAGCAGGATTGGAACACAGGTCTCTGTATCTCCAGAGCTCTTTTGTGGACCTTGTCTGCTCAAAGAATCTCCTTGCTCCCACTTCCACCCACAGATAGCTGAGACTTCCCTGGGGCCCAAACCTGACCCTCAAAAGCTCACCATTATTCCAGCCCAGATCCAAAACAAACCAAGCAGATCAGGCTGCGGACCCAGGGAAGCTGAGCCTGCCATGCTGAGAGGAACGGCAG
>NW_007790171.1:0-2041 GCF_000696425.1 Galeopterus variegatus
CTGAAAATTCATATTATTGTGATCTTTCTCTCTCTCTCTCTCTCTCTCTCTCTCTCTCTCTTTCTTTGCTCCAACTTATGAATGAGGACATGCAGTATTTCTCTTTCTGTGACTGGCATATTTCACTTAACATGGTTTTCTCCATGCTCATCCATGTTGCTATGAATGGCAGGATTTCATTCTTTTTTACAGCTGAGTAGTATACCATTGTATATATGTATCACACTTTTCTTATTTGGTTGTTGGTTGATGGACATTTATGCTGGTTCCATATCTTGTAATTTTTGCCAACTTTTAAAAAATGTCAAAAAATTTCTTCTTCGTTCTCTTCCTCCTCCTTCCCCTCCCCCTCCTCTTTCTCCTACTCTTCTCCTTGGATTGTTCTCTCTTTTTAAAAATAGCATCCTATAATTGTTAAACAGCTGGAATATTTTTCTTTTATCTCTTTGGTTATATTAATTATAAGATTAAATTTTTTTTCTTTTGTGTCCTGCATTGTCTCTGTTCCTTTCTGTTCCTCCCACCTTTTTTTAAAAAAATGTATGTGTATATATTTTTTCCTTCTCTTTCTTTTATGGTGTAAGTTTTACTCAAATATCTGAGTATCCTTAGGAGTTATTTACAAGTAAGAGAGAGACCCTTAAAAAAACCCTGGAAATTCTCTTGGCTAAGCTTGTCACTAAGTGGGCTTCATTATAGATAGGCTAATCAAGTGGTGATTAACTTTTCGATAGGTAACCTCTTTATGTCAGTGTCTATAGGTCTTTTTCCCTTTGGCAGTTCTTCAGTTTCTCATGGGGAAGACCCTCCAATCTCCTGGCTGGAGAGTTAAGCCCAGCTGCTGGCATTCTGGAACCCATAAGGAAAGGAGGCTTAAGGGAGTCTCACTGTTCAGAATGCTAGCCTTCTAGGAATCCCCTTGTTTTCATTTTGGTGTCTCAACTCTTCTCACTGCTGTTATCTGCAGTCTTGAGCACATATCCTAGACACCAGAGCTTCTCTAGTTTCATTTTTCCCATTTTCCATGGGGTGGAAGTGAGGAAGCTATCTGGCATGGAGATGAGGATCTGGAGATTAAATTGCACCTTATGTAGACTTTCAGCTATTTCTCCTATTTTCAGCATTGCCCATTATTTGAACTTTCTTTGGTGCCTGGTGTCTCCAATCCTTGAGCCTTTCTGCTGCTTCTTAGCAGATTACCCTTTTGCAGGCAGAAACACCAAGATTTTGTGCCCTTCACTCTACTGAATGAATTACCGTATCTCCATTCTGCTTTCTGATCTTCCAAAAACTTGCTGATGTCTCTTTTTATTACTTTCAATATCCTTTTATTGCTTTTTATTGCTTTCTGTCATTTCATAGGATTTTGGGAAGCAGTGGTTAACAAAAACTCCTTCTTTGGTTTGTTTTTAAAGCTAAAAGACAGACTGTGGCTCTAGAACTGCTTGAATCCGAAAGAAAATATGTCATTAACATCTCTCTGATCCTGAAGATAAAGGCAACATTCCAGGGGTCAGATGGAAAGAGGAATTCCAAAGAGAGAAGGTATCCATGTATTCATTGCCTTTGCTTTTCAGATTGATTAGGATCTAAGGTAAGTTGTTTATGTTTCCACTTTGGGAATTCTGGCGCCTATAAAGAGTTCCAGAAATAGTCTTTGAAAAGAGAATTTGCAGTGATGGCAGGTAACCCCTGGCAAGTCTCAAACTTAGATATACAGCAGGTAAGAAAATGAGCACAGTATAGTCTCCTGGGCCTGCAGTGTCCCAGACGTATGTGTTAAGAACTTAAAGGGAGAATAAATTCTACAATGAGAGCGGCATTGCTCTCTGCTGCCATCTGCACGTCCCCATGGGTCACGGGTCTAACAGAGGTACAAGGAGATGGATGTGGTGGAGGTCTGAAGCACTAAGTGGCCATGAAATAAATGCTACAGGGCTGATAGAGCTCTGGACTTGGACTTTTCTTATGATTTGTTCAGGTGATCCCATAGTACCAAGTAATGTATGAGAGTGTGTGTGTGTGTGTGCACATATATTTG
>NW_007790172.1:0-2041 GCF_000696425.1 Galeopterus variegatus
TACAAGATAAAAGAAAAATACTACTCATTATGAATAAAATACAGTATTTCAAAATAAATATAAAAAATATTTAAGATTTTAAAATTAAATCATAATTCTAAAATCAGAATTCTTGTAATTACAGTTATAATTATTCTATATAGGTATAATAAAATTTTTAGAAGAACTCAATACATTGAAATAAATGCCATGTTAATTAATGAATTAAATCTTCTAACAATATCAGTTTTTTTCCAAAGTAATCTGTAAATTAAAAACAGTTCCTTCAAAATCTTACAAGGTGTTGTTTTAGGATAGGGAGAGCAGGTGTTCAATTCGAAAGACAATTCTAAAGTTTATATTGAATATTGCTAAGGCCTGGGAAAGCCCCACCCACTGCCCAAACAGGAGCCAAGGTAAGTGTCCTACATGAGTACCACAAACACCACTTTTGCACAGGTGTTCCACTACAAGCACTGCCACACCTACTACCACCACAAAGACAGCTCACCACCACAGTAGCAGCCAAGGCCAATCTATAGGAAGCCCATTGCACACTAAACTGCATTGATATTCACACTCAACTGTATTGAGAAAAGTCAGCACTGGAGCCTAAAAATAGAAAAGGAAGTCTTTCTCCTCATAGCCCACTCCAAAGTAATAGAAGAAAAAAGTATTCTACCCAGAAGACCAGATATCAATGAAAAGATACTAGAACTACAAATAAACAAGAAGATATGATACCATCAAAGGAATACAGTAATTCTCAAGTACAAGACATTATAGAGCAGGAAAACCCTTGAAATGTCTGAAAAGGTATTCTGAGCAATGATCTTACAAAAACTCAAAGAGATAAGACAAGACTCAATTACAGAATATGATGAAACAAGAAATAATATCTGGAATATGAAGGAGGAAATTTACAAAAGATTAATACCTTACAAAAG
The DNA here is from genome assembly GCF_000696425.1 of Galeopterus variegatus. Taxonomy (NCBI): domain Eukaryota; kingdom Metazoa; phylum Chordata; class Mammalia; order Dermoptera; family Cynocephalidae; genus Galeopterus; species Galeopterus variegatus. The sequence goes on from NW_007790172.1 coordinate 927, forward strand.
AATGTAGCAGAACTCCTGGAACTGAAGGTTTCACTCAGTGAAATAAAAAACACAACTGAGAGCTAAAGAAGCAGGTCAGAGCAAGAAGGAAAGTAATTTCAGATCTCAAAGACAGTCTTTTTGAAATAACCTAGGCAGACAAAATAGAAGGAAAAAAGAATTTTTAAAAATGAAGAAAATCTGAGAGCTAGTAAAAAACCTCAAGTACACAAACATCAGATTCATAGGCATTCCAGAAGGAGAGGAGAAAGAAAAAGGAATGAAAAAACTATTCCATGAAATAATAACAGAAAACTTTCCAAGTATAGGGAGAGACATGGACCTTCAGATCCAGGAAGCCCAAAGTTCCCCAAACACATTCAACCCAAACAGATCCTCTCCAAGACACATTATACTTAAACTGGCAAACCTCAAAGACAAAGGGAGAATTCTAAAAGTGGTAAGAGAAAAATGGCAAGTAAACTATAAGGGAGCCCAAAACTAACGGCAGACTTCTCAACTGAAACCCTACAGGCCAGAAGAAAATGAGATGATATATTCAAAAGATTAAAAGAAAAAAATTGCCAGCCAAAAATTCTATACCCAGCAAGGCTATCCTTCAGAAATGAGGGAAAAATAGTGTATTTCCAAAACAAACAAAAATTGTGGTAGTTCACCACCACATGACCATCCCTACAAAAAATTCTCAAGGGATTCCTGCATCTGGAACCTGAAAAACAAAAATCACTACCATATATACACAAGAAAGAGCAAAACCCACCATTTAAACAAAAATGCAAATGAGAAATAGAAAGAAGCTAAATTGTGCCACCACAAAAATCCAACCAACATTGAATATGAAAAATAAAAGAGGAAGAAAGGAACAAAAGATATTTAAAACATCTAAATAAAAAGCCATAAAATGGCAGGAGTAAAACAATTCCTGTCAATAATTACCCTAAATGTAAATGGATTAACTCCCCTTTCAAAAGGCACAGACAAATGGATTGGATTAAAAAACTAAACCCAACTATATGTTATCTTCAAGCTACTCACTTCACTTGTGGAGACACATACAGACTAAAAGTGAAGGGATGGAAAAAGATATACCATGCAAATGGAAACCAAACATGAGC
>NW_007790173.1:0-2041 GCF_000696425.1 Galeopterus variegatus
TAAAACTTCTTTGTCCAATAAGTTTGATTGTCAGTCTAAAACTTTGAGACTACTTTTAGTGGCAATGAAAAAGTATAGTACATATTTATTGTAGAAAATAAGAAAATCAGAAAAGGATAAAGAAGGCTCACCTATAAGCCTGTCACTCAAAAATAATCACTATTAATAACTTGGTGGATTGATGCAATTCTAAAGTTCCTATAAAAACTTAGTTTTTTTACGAGCCAGAGGTAAAAAAGTCCATAATGTTTAGGACTGTGCCCTATTCTTCTTTGAAAATATATCATAAACATTTTCACATATTGATTTATTGGTGATTTAATGATAGATTCTTAGGAAAAATATGTACACATGGCTTACAACTATATAAAGTTACATTGGCACACTAGTAATAATTTTAAATAGATTTATATGGTAACTTTTAAGGTGATCAGATTCTATGGTTGAGTATTTAAGCAACAAAAGATATAAAAAAGCATAGTTTCATCTTGAGTGGCACATAAGTCCTAATATTATTTCTTTATGATAAAAGAAGGGTGAAGGGTGAATTAATTCTTTTTTTTTTTTTTTTGGCAGCTTGCTGGTACAGGGGTCTGGACCCTTGACCTTGCTGTTATTAGCACAATGCTCAACTGAATGAGCTAATTGGCCAGCTATTATTTCTTATTTAAGGTGAATAGTGAAGTTTTATGAGCATAGTATAGAAATTTTTATTGCCTATTCATAGTTTCTAGAAGAAATCTCTGGGAATATTTTAAGAGTGGCATTGACATGTACATTGCTTCAAAATGGATGCTTGAAGAATATTATTTTTTCTTAGTTGACTTCTTATGAATTTTATTTTTGTACTTTTTACAACTGTAGTGCTTATGAGATTATCAAGCTGAAGGGGTATACCTCTTGGGCTATTGGACTGTCTGCGACAGATCTGGCAGGATCAATTTTGAAAAATCTTAGGAGAGTACATCCAGTTTCCACTATGATTAAGGTAGGCTTAAATTAAATCTTTATTTATCACTTTCCTTTAATATTTATTGAGTCCTTTCTATGTGCCAGGCATTTTGTAAGATGTTGAGGATATAACAGTGAACAAAAAAGACAAGACAGCCCTAACCTCATAGAGTTTAATGAAAGAAATGGACTTAATAAAAATAAATATATATTAATAAATTGTGATGAGTGCTATGTTGAAAAACTACAAAGTACTAAGAATATGGAGAACTTTACTCTGGGGAAGGGGCATGGGTGGTAGTTAGGGAAGACCTCCTACGGAAGTTAAATGTGGCCTAATCCAAATAATGAGTAGGATCTGAGGTAGATATAAGTAGAAAGTACCTAGGAATCTGAAAAAAGATGTGCAAAGGATCTGAGGTAGATATAAGTAGAAAGTACCTAGGAATCTGAAAAAAATTTCAGTTATTGAGGTACAGAGAGCAAAGAGAAGAGTGCATGGTAAGGGTAGAGAAGTAAGCAGGATTAGACCACCAGAAGCCTTATAAAGGGGTTTGGGTCCTTACCTTAAAAGCAGAGGAAAACAAGGGATTGGAAATTTATTTGTAAAAGATTGTTATGGCTATGATGGAGAGAACAGATTTGAAGGCAAGAGCAGATGTAGGGAAACTTAAGAGGCTTGCAGTAGCTCAGAGTAAAGAGGATGGTTCTAGGAAAGGTAAAGAGAAGAGGACAAATTCGAGATACACTGTATTTAGGAGGTGGTATCATAGGACTTAGTGATGGAATGAATGGGAAGTGAAGGAGAGAGAAGTCATTTTTAATTTTGTTTTGTAGTGCTATCATGCACCAAGGAAGGGAATACTCAAAGAGAAGTAGGCTTGAAGATTATGTTTGCAGTTTTGGGTTATCTTTGAGATATCTGGGCAGAAATAAGCAATTAGGTACAAGCTTCTGGAACTCATAAGAGTTTTGGGTTGGAGTTATAAATATCAGCACCATCAGCATATAAACAGTGTATTAGGACTCTTGGTTAAAATCCATAGAAGCCAACTCAAACTAGCTTCGCCAAAAAACGAAAATATATTGG
>NW_007790174.1:0-366 GCF_000696425.1 Galeopterus variegatus
ACAGTGGTTGTGGTCACATAACCTTCTGTCTGAACATACTAAAAACCATTAAAATATATGCCTTTAAGTGGTAAATTTTATGATATGTGAATTAGATCTTAATTTTTAAAAATTGACCAAATCACTCTTCCCAGACAAACTCGGTAAGTGCTCACAACACCCCTAAGAAGTGGAGGGGTGGGGGCCGGCCCGATGGTGCACTGCTACAGTGCGCCGCTTGGGAGTGCGGCGGCACTTCCGCCGAGGGTTCAGATCCCACATACAGACTGGTTCCCACTCACTGGATGAGCGAGGTGCGGGCGCAACACCGAGGGTTGCGATCCCGTGGCCGGTCCCGGTCCGGTACGGGTGCGACACTGAGGGTTG
>NW_007790174.1:1366-2040 GCF_000696425.1 Galeopterus variegatus
AAAAAAAAAAAAAAAAGAAGTGGAGGGGTGGGAGGATATCCTCATTTCTGCTTTTGGACTGATGAAGAAATGTCAGCCAAATTACAGCAGCCCCATGTCACCTCCCCTCGGACACTGCTTCGTCCTAGACCTTGCAATTTTTCCATTAAAACAAACAAACAAAATAATCTCCTGTGAAAGAAGCGTTTGGCCAGCTAGGATGTCGCTCCTATCACCTAACTGCACAGGCTTAATGATTAATCTATTGACTGTGCCGTCTCCTCCGTTAAGCAAGCATGACCATGCCTGATAACTGCTGAGAAGATTAATCGCTGAGCAGGTCTGGTGACATTAGAGATGAACGCCTATGAAATTAAAGAGAGGGACTCAGATTTACATGAGGATTAGAGAAAAGCAATCGGTGGCTGCATTTACTCTCTGCGCATCCCCAGTGAAGGTTCAGTAAGTGAAGTTTCATCTTCCATTATATTGCTCTAAAGCAGAAAATATTAAGAAAAAGAAAGTAACATCAGAAAGTGATAGGCATTGACAGCCCAGGATGAATTGTCCACTAATGACAAGCTTTTAGAAGTACAGAATTTGCAGCATTACATGAGCTGAATTTACAGCCTCTGACCTCCTAAGATTATAGAGATTATTCCTAATATAATCAGTAACCATCCCCTCTAGAATCA
>NW_007790175.1:0-826 GCF_000696425.1 Galeopterus variegatus
TTTTTTAACTATGTGCACATGTTGTCTTGATTACGAACAGAATGAAAAGCAAAAAAAAAAAATGTTAAAGAGAAACTGGGAAAATATTTGGATCATATATAACAGATAAAAGATGAATATCAGAATATATGTTTAAAAACTCAAACATTAGAAAATGAAATATATGACTTGGCCTGGTGAAAGATGTGAAGTTTGCTTGGTGAAAGTGCAAGTGGTGAGGCATTGTAGCTTCCACAGAATGGAGAAAGAGGTGCGGTGGATGGGATCATCCACTGGAAGACAAATGTGGCATCAGAGGTGGGTGCTCATTGTCTTGATTTTCTTTCTTCTTCTGGATTTAAAGAGAAATCCTGCTTTTGTTGTTGTTTTCAGTTTCCTCCTTTCATGAAGAAGCAGCCTGTATAGCTCCAAGCAAGACCGAATTCCACAAAATGCTAGCCTGCTGTGCTGGACATTATAGTCATTATTGTCAGTCCACTGCAAGTGCTGTTCAATGCCACTTAAAGCGGAGAAAATGGTGATGTGTTAAGCTCTCCTTTCTGCTAGGTTTGCAGCCTTGTCTTCAGAGGCACAATGCACATTCCTTTAGGCCTGTTGCTCCTGCGGTATAACATTCATTTTCTATCATTTCTTTCAAAAATCTTTTATTATTTCAAGATACTCCTCCATCATTAAGGTTATCCCTTTAAAAAAAAATTATTATTGTTACTTGGGTTCTTAAAACCAGTAGGCTTACTCATATTTGGGATTCTGTATCAAACACTTTTAAAAACTTTCAATTTCAAAATAAAACAGTCCCTGGCCATTTGTTTGCTCAGGGGTTTCA
>NW_007790175.1:1518-2040 GCF_000696425.1 Galeopterus variegatus
CGGCACCTCGCTCAGCCAGTGAGCGGGAACCGGTCTGTATGTGGGATCCGAACCCTCGGCGGGAGCGCCGCCACGCTTCCCAAGCGGTGCACTATAGCAGTGCGCCACCGGGCCAGCCCCCAGAGCCAAGATTTGAACCCAAGTAGTCTGATTCCATCTTTCAACATCCGTACTAACGATGCTATGTTAAACAGCTCCTTCCCCAGTAAGTGGTAGCTTAAATGCATTACTATACTAATAAACTAAATAAATCAATGTTACTCTTTCTGTTACTTCAGAAACAGTTTGTCTGAGCTTTTAAATCCAACTGAGGGGGGGGAGGGGAGAGAGGGAGGAGGGAGAGAGGTGTCAGTGATGGGCCATAATAATCATATACAGTGTATATTGACAAAATAAAAATTTAACGAAAAAAAAAAAGATTTCTTGTAAAAAAAAATAAATAAATAAAATAAATCCAACTGAGAATGTCATAACTGCATTTGGAACAGACATCTTAAAAACTATCTGTTCTACTTATCAATT
>NW_007790176.1:0-2040 GCF_000696425.1 Galeopterus variegatus
CTTGGTGTGGATTTCTTTGGGTTTATCTTGTTTGGATTTCACTTAGCTTCTTGAATCTATAGTTCTATATATTTTTCCAAATTTGGGAAGTGTTCAGCCATTATTTTTTAAGCACTTTTCAGCCCCACACTCCTAATTTTCTCCTTTTAGCATATAAACTGTCAAAAATCAAGGACAAAGAAAGGGTCTCAAAAGCAGCAAGAGAAAAGAAGCAAATAACATATAAAGGAGTTGCAATAAGCCTAGCAGCAAATTTCTCAGCAGAGACCTTACAGTCAAGAACATAGTGGGATGATAAGCATTTCCTTCAAAGTGCTTAAGGAAAACGTTGTCAACCCAAAATACTGTACTCAGCAAACCTGTCCTTTGGAAATGAAACAGATAAAGACTTCACCAAATAAATAAAAGTTTTGAGAAAGTTTATCACCACCAGACCTGCCTTACAAGAAATGCTAATGGGAGTTTTCAAACTGAAGGAAAAGTATGCTAATTAGTAATACAAAAATATATGAAAGTATAAAATTCACTGGTAAAAGTAAGTATACAGTAAAATTCAGAATACTCAAATATTCTATTAGTGATTTGTAAATCAATTATGTCTTTAGTATGAAAGTTAAGAGACAAATATTTAAAATAATAGCTATAATAATGCATTAAGGGATACACAATATAAAAATATGTAAATTACAATGTCAAAAATTTTAAATGCTGGGGGGGAGGTGAAGTAAGTGTAGTTTTTTTTTATGTAATCAAAGTTAAGTTGTTATCATCTTAAAAAAGCCTGTTACAACCATAAAATATTTTTTGTAAGACTCATGGTAATCACAAAGCAAAATGCCATAGTAAATACAGAAAAGATAAAAAGTAAGAAACTCAAATCAAACCATACCACTAGAGAAAATTACTAATTCCCAAAGGAAGATAGCAAGATCAAAAGGAAAAACAAAGGATCTGTGAAACAATCAGAAAACAATGACAAAATGGCACTAGCAAGTATTTACACATCAATAATTATCTTAAATGTTAATGGATTAAATTCTTCAGTCAAAAGACATAAAGTAGCTCTAAATGAGTTTTAAAAACTCCAAGACCTATCTATATGCTACTTCCAAGAGACACACTTCATCTGTATGAATAAACATAAACTAAAAGTGAAGAAGTGGAAAAAGATAGTCCACACAAATGAAAACCAAAAGAGAGCAGGAGCAGCTATACTCTATATCAAATGAAATAGACTTTAGTTAAAAACTGTAACAAAAAACAAAGAAGGTTCCATATAATGATGAGAAGTTCAATTCATCAAGAGGCTCTAACAGTTGTAAATATATATGCATCCAGCATTGGAACACCTATACATATAAAGCAAATAAAATATAGAGCTGAAGGTAAAGATAGACTGTAATACAATAATAATAGGGGACTTAAACACTCCATTTTCTACAAAGAACCAATCATCCAGACAGAATATCTATAAGAAAACATCAGACTTAAACTACACTTTAGATGAAATGGACCTAACAGGCATATACAGTAGCCCTTCTTTTCCATAGTTTTGTTCTCTACAAAATTCCAGAATTAAACTATTCATAAATTTTAAATTACACACTCTTCTGAGTAGCATTATGAAATCTTGCACTGTCCACATCCATCATACCTAAGATGTGATCATCCCTTTGTCTAGTGTATCCATGCTGTATACACTACCCACTGGTAGTGACTCAGTAGCCATCTTGCTTATCAGATAAAAAATAACATAATATATATAGGGTTCAGTATACTCCATGGTTTTTGGCACCCACTGAAGGTCTTAGAACATATCCCCATGGATAAGGAGGGACTAAGGTACAGAACATTTCATCCAACAGCAGCACAATACACATAAGTGTACACAGAACATTCTCTTAGATAGATCATCCTCATATGTTAGGCCACAAAAAAAGTCTTAACAAATTTAAGGAGACTGAAATCATATCAAGTATTTTTTTCCTCACATAGTATGAATCTAGAATAAATAAAAGGAAGAATTTAATAAAATTAACA
>NW_007790177.1:0-2040 GCF_000696425.1 Galeopterus variegatus
GCAAGATTGACAATAATTTGTCATTTTACTAACAGAATGTAATAACAAATTAACAAAATATTTAAGTGATGACAAAGTCATTCAAAGAGAAAAAATAGAATAAATATATCAACCTGAATTTGAACAAAATGCTTAGAAATATACAATTTCAGTGTTTACATTCTTAGATTACAACTACTCACTTTATATTTTCCTCTTGAAAATTCATTCAAAATAAAAATTTTAATTGGATAGCTCCCATCACTTAATCATGTTATTATATTGTTCATTCAAAAAAGTCTATCTTCCGACTGTAATATCTAGCACAATACTTTTGCGCCAAAAATATAGGGCTCAAAGATATAGAATAGTCTTTGCTAATCAAAACTTGAAGATTATCTAATGGCATGTATCTGCTGATGCAATACAATCCAAGAACTTTGATATAAGGGGACCAAAAATATAGGGCTCAAAGATATAGAATAGTCTTTGCTAATCAAAACTTAAAGATTATCTAATGGCATGTATCTGCTGATGCAATACAATCCAAGAACTTTGATATAAGGGCTAAAGAACTCTTTTAGAAGGTTCTCTTAGAAGATGTTTTTACACGTTCATGTTACTAGATTTCCTGTTCTTGATCACAATTCTGCTGCTTTGTGTTTTCAGTGGTTAGTCCTAAATTGTATACATTAGAATATGTATAACTTTGAGAGTGACAAAAAATTAACTTAAACTAGTTAAGGCAAAAGGCAACTTATTGGATCAGTCTGGAGGGTAGTTCTTGTGAAGAGGTATGGCTTGATACAGAGGTTCAAACAGTATCTTTAAAACTTAGTCTTTTTCAGTCTTTCAGTCTATGTCCTCTACCCAAGACTGCCTTCACAATGACACAGGCTCTTTCCTTGAATGGATTCAAGCAGTAAGCATGTTACTTATGCCTATCACTTGAGCAACTTGAACAAATGAGAACACTTATTTTGAAGTAATTCCCAGCAAAATCCCAGGGCTGGGTCTCATTGGTTTGGCTTCCATTATATGTAACTTTCCAAAACTCACCAGTATGATTGGGGAGGTGTGGTACTCTGATTTGGCAGTCTGGATATATACCCAAGTGGCTGCCCCATCCAAATCTAATGGACTTAAACTAAGGGAGTTACATAAAAGCCTGTATCCTGAAATATCTCAAGAATGAGTACATTTAAGCTGTTTCCATCTGATCCATAAATAAGGAATGCTGAAAGCACTGAACATTTCTTTCATAAAACCAGCAGTATTTTGTTTTTCTTCTCTTGAGGCACAAGTGGCTCATTCGTTTCAGAAAATCACATAAGTATTTAGTTGTAATTTAAAGTGAACCTCTCCTGGCCAACTACTATTAAAGCCAAAGTGATTGAACAGCGAAGCACTGATTGCCTCCCAATGTCCTCCATCTCAGGGGTAGATAAAAGTGGGAGACGGGGATGCAGACAATTAGCTAAAAAGAAATAGCATAGGTGTGTGGTAGGTAAAGTGGCACCTGTTCCGAGTTAGGGTGCTCATCTGGAAAAGCAATAAATAAGACTGAGTAGTATTATCATATATGAAACCAGTAGAGACGACTTAATGAATAGGTGGTGAGATCCAATCATAATGAGCACAGCTTGACAAAAGGCTGATAAGAGGGTAATCCACAGACTGGGAAAAGCTAAGATTGACAAAAGCAACAAGAGAAAGAGCATGTTTTAATTACCATGAAAGAGCACACTAGAACTGTATGTCCCTAGCTATATTCATCAGAAGCACAGTTCCGTAGAGTGTCAATATTCCTTTGACGAAAAATGCAAAAAGAATTTGTAAAATAAGACTTGAAAAATCGGAGTGAAATTAAGTTAAAAAGTTTTCTTTATTCTAAGCCATCTCTAACTAGGTGCTGCACATTTGTTGTCTTTGACTTCTTGACTGCTGGCCCAAAGCCTGGGGAACAGTTGATGTCAACATCTGGGAGGGCGGAGGTCAGGTAAGAAGGTATTGGAAAGTAGGCATTGGGATTATCTGAGGTCAGTCCATACTAAAGCTAAA
>NW_007790178.1:0-2040 GCF_000696425.1 Galeopterus variegatus
TCTCATGTACTCCAACCAAAACAACATATAGCAATAGATTGAATTCAGAAACAAATATGAGGGGCCGGCCCAGTGGCGCACTGCTGCAGTGCACCGCTTGAGAGCGCGGTGGTGCTCCCGCCGAGGGTTCGGATCCCACGTACAGACCGGTTCCCACTCACTGGCTGAGCGAGGTGCGGGGGCAACGCCGAGGGTTGCGATCCGTTGCCGGACATGGAAAAGGACAAAAAGGAAAAAAAAAAAAAAAAAAAGAAACAAATATGAGAACCTGTCTTCTTTTAAGTCAGATCTTAAAGAGATTTGCAAAAATATAAAATAACCCCTCCTTCTTAGTAAATTTTTGTTTGTTTGAGGACAACATAATTATTTTCATAAAAATGTGCTTCTTATGATAACATATAATTGGTTTATTATTGTTTTTAAGTGAATTAATAATAGATATTTCTAAAATTCTTCAGTTTGCTTTTCTAACAAAATAAGTGTTGATATATATAACCCACAATGGTTTGTGCCTCTGTGTGTGTGTGTGTGTGTGTGTGTGTGTGTGTACTTGCTCTTAGGAGATTTTAAAAATTTTTAAGAAGATAAAGAAGTCCTGAGACCAAAAAGTTTGAGAACTAGTATACTAAATAAGTCCCTGCCAATTTTTAACATTGCAAATATCTTCTCCTGGGCTGTCACTTTTCTATGAACTTTACCTGTGATAATTTAGGTAGAATAAAAACCTTTAATTTTTTTTTTAATTTTGGGGGAGTATGCAATACATCACCTGTTGCTAAAGTCTTAGTGCTCCCCCATATGATTATGCTATAACGTCTCTCACCCTCTCCCCCACCCACCTCTCCACCCCTTCCTCACTCCCTCCCACCCTCATTCTTATTCTTTTGTTTTACAACTGAGGAAAAAAAAAAAAAACATTTTCTGGACTTTTCCATAATGAAATTACTTAGACCCCTACATAGACATTTTAAGTTGTTGGAAATTATGTTCTACTATATACAGTACTGCATGGAACAACTTTGCACCTACCTCAATTTACCTATGTGCGATTGTACTTATAGGCTACACTCCGAGAATAGAATTGCCGAGTTAAAGAAAACGTGCATTTGTTATTTTGTTTCATGTAACCAAGTTTTCCTTTTTAAAGATGGCACCATTTATACTCCCACCAGCAATGTAGAAGCATGCCTATTTCTCTGCGTTCTTGCTAATGTTGTGTAATCAAACTTTTGGGTTTTTGCCTACAATAGGTGTGTTATGATAACTTGGTGTAGATTTAATTTAATGTGTGTCATGAGTGAGATTGAATATCTTTTCATATGTTTAAAATCAAAGTGCATTTTCATTCAAGTCCACTAACCAAATACTTCACCCATTTTTTTTTTTCCCCTATTGGGTTATTTGTGTTTTACCTATCAATGTGTAAGATCTCCTAATTTCTTTGATTAATCAATCCTCTGCTATGACTTGATTTGTAAAAGATTAAGCCCCATTTAACATTTGTATTTTGACTTTATTTTGCTTTTTATATTAGAGAAATTTTTAGTTTAATGTAATAACATTTTTAAATCTAGTGTCATAAATAGGAAGCCATTTTCATCTCTCAGATTATTTTTGTCTATATTTTCCTCTGGTCATTCTCTGGTTTCTTTATTTTTTTCATTTAAGTTTTTAATTTGCCTGGAATTTATTCTGGGATAGGTGGTTTCTTTATTTTTTTCATTTACATTTTTAATTTACCTGGAATTTATTCTGGGATAGATAACAAATATTGATCTGAATTTATTCATTTTAAATGTCTAACAAATTGTTTCAATCCAGTTATTTAATACTCTTGTCTTTTCTCCATTGATTTAAATATCTTCTATTTTATGTCCAAAAGATTTTTACATTTTGGGGTCTATTTATTGATTCTTTATTCTGTTCTATTTATGTCTGTCTGTACATGTGCCAGTATCACATTATTTTAATTTGGTATATTAAATTTTCAGTTGATAATTGCTGATATAGATTATATGTTGATCTTACATAACACAAACT
>NW_007790179.1:0-2040 GCF_000696425.1 Galeopterus variegatus
TTCGATTATGGCACAAATTACGAAAGTGTTCCATGTCTGCTAAGAGTGGTGGAATACTCCCGCCTATTTATTTCTTGGACAATCTTCTTGCTAACCTGAGATCAACAACATTTGTCTAGCCCAGGGGTCAACAAACTATAGTCTGTGGGCCAAATCTGGCCCATCTTTTTTTTAAATAAAGTTTCCAAATCTCACTAGCTTATGTATTGTCTATAGCTGCTTTCAAGCTACAACAGCAGAGTTTAGTACTTGAAGCAAGAGACTGTATGGTTCTCAAAACCTAAAATATTTATTCCCTGGCCCTTTACAAAAAAGGTTGCTAGCCACGAGCCTAGCCTGCCATAAGACACTAATTATATGGTACCACAGCCTACTGATACAATTTTTATGCAGGACCAAGTACATAATTTGCCAGGCCCATTGCAAAATGCAATGTGGCACCTCTTGTACCAACCTTAATAGGAATTTAAAGACTGCAATGGCAAATCATTAAACCAAGCATAGGGACCTCTGACATTGGGGATGACTGCAGAGGTGACACATCGTGAAGTCAGCTTGCATTAAGTTCTCTAGAGTTTACCTCTAGTATAAACTCCATTTTCATTTTCATTCCCAAGGCATTTTTGAAGCAAAATCTAGAACAACAACAAAAAGGAATCATTACCAAAGTTACCCCATAAAATAATTCCAGGTAAATGGAGTTTAGAGTTACATATTAAAGGGAGCATTCTGCACATGAAACACCCTTCCTTCACGTGGCACAATGTTCTCCCCCTTGGTTCTTTGCATTAAATCATTGTCCTGGGTTTGCTCTAATTTCTTAATGTTATGTAACCAATCCTAATACCCACTCTACTGATACTGCTTAGCTGACCCAAGGAGAGTCATCATACTTGCTCTTTGGAGTCTGACAACAATGAATGCATTTTTCCCTGAACAATAAGGGCATTTGTTATTTTTGACCTTGCAAACTAGAAGATGTGTCCTGAGGGCCAGAAGAGTCACTCCAAGCTTGTAAGAGGAAAGAGTCGGAGAAAGAGTAAAGTAATTACTCAAGCTGGCTTTTCTCATCTTTTCTGTATGATGTCTCCTCCCACCCAGGGTTCCTAATTTACAGTCTTTTTTTTTTAGGAAAAATTAAAATAATAGAAATTTTACAGCTCTTTAAAAGATATGTACTTTTAAAGCATTTAAACATTTCTGTCCCATCAAAGTCAGGATTTAAGAAAGCTTAACGATCTAAGACTAGCTAGGAAATAACTTTGCTTCCTTTGTGGCTATACTGATAAATGAGTAACAAATCAGAGAATCGCCCTCCTCTCTGTGTCATTTATGCTACAACAACATGTGGGATAGGCACAGGAGAATGAAAAAGATAACAAGGCTGAGCAGACTCCCATTAGATCAGCATCCTTTCCAGACTCATGTTTTGTCTCGGGATAAGCAGGATGACAAAGCCCAGGAGAACCAAGAGCGGATTTCTTTTTTGGTCAACCCTTCCTAACTCCTTTTCCTCCACAAGCCCAAGAACAGGAACAAGGGATCTGTGTATTAACTAGAAGGCAAGGCCTATTTTCCCAGCCCCTCCTCTGTTTTGCACCTCCCCGGGCTTCATTCTCAGACTTTGGGTTGCTTGTTCTCAGCCCCTTGAAGTCAGGGGATTTTATGCAAATTCACTGAAAGTCAAGCTTTCATATTCCTGCCTCCCCAACTCATGACCCTCAGCTTCCACAGACAAATGGGCTCCTCTCAATGAATCAGACCCTTATACATTCCAAAGAGAGTGATCCTAAGATGCAGAAAGAGCTAGAGATTATGCACAAGAGAAGCACCTGTGAGCCAGCACTGTCCTGGCTGTGCCTGGTAAGGGTGGCATCCTTGCCAGTCTTCCTGCAGCAGGTCTTGAGGGGGCATCTCTGCTCCCAGCCCCCTGGAGCCTGGTTCATTCTCTCTCTCTCGGGGTTTTGTTGTTGTTGTTTTTTTCTCTCTCTAGCCTTCCCATCCATTTTGTGAAATCTCTGGTATCCCTGTACTCGTTAA
>NW_007790180.1:0-2040 GCF_000696425.1 Galeopterus variegatus
TTTACATTCTAGTAGAGGAAGACAGAAAGCAAACAATAAACCTACCAAATAAGTTATATGGGACATTGTACAGCAGAACAAAAGGAAAGGTGGAGAAGGAAAAGGAGAGGAGGCCCAATGAGGTTTATGGGAACATCTGTTGCAATTTTAAATAACGTTGTCAGGGTAGACGTTGAGGAGAAGATGAAATTTGAGCAAACGCCTGAAGGACATGAGGAAATTGGTCATAAGCTATTTAGGAGAGAACGTTCCAGACAGGAGAACATGTGCGAAACCCCTGGGTGGGAGCTGGCGGGACACTGGGGTGGGTGAGTGAGGGCCGGGGAGGCCAGAGCTGTGGTGGAAGCGGTGGCTGGCACCAGACCACTGTGAAGGAAGAGGGGATCCACTGCAGGGTTTCGAGGAGCGATGTGACCTGACTGGCTTTCTCAAAGCATCCCGCAGCTGCTCTGCAGAGGGGCAGAGGTGGAGGTGGGGAAGCCCACCAGGAGCTGTGGGTAGCAATGCAGGTGACAGGGGATGGCAGCTCCGGCCAGGATAGAGGGTGTCGCTGGTACTTACCTGATGGCTCTTTGGTGGCTTATGTGTCAGCCTCTCCCACAAGGGTGTATTTCCTTATCATCTGGCACTGTCGGAATGCTGAATAGGTTTAAGATGAGTATTAACAACCTGATTATTATAGGTGCTGTGTTGTTTTTCCACAACCACCAATTCTCCAATTCTTTGATACCAGCTGGGTGCCTGCAATTGAATTCAATTCTGACACTAACTAGTCAGAGTTAGTGCAGACTCCAGAGGTTAGGGGCTCAGTCCCACAAGATTGCCCCCACTCCAGATGCCAGCCACAAGCAGGGTCCCCAGGCCACCTGCACTTCTGCCTGGCCAACTACAAATTCAGAGGTTCCTACGAGACTCCACCTTCATGTCCCAGGTTCAATAATTTGCTAGAATGACTCAGTTGTCAAGAAAGTGCTTTACTTAAAATCATAGTTTGCTATAAAGGATGCAGTCGAGGAGCAGCCACATGCAGCAGATGCGGAGGACAAGGCGTGGGGGTGCACGGCGTGGAGCTCCTGTGCCCCCTCCTTGCACACCACCTTCCCGGCACCTCTATGTGTTCACCAACCTGGAAACTTCCTTAGCTCCATTGTTTCAGAGTATTTATCAAAGTTTCACTACATATAAATGACTGATTGAATCACTGGCCATTGGTGATTGAACTCAATCTCCAGCCCTTCTCTCCTCCCTGGAGACCAGGCAGTGGGCTGAAAGTGCCAACCCTTTGACCACCAGCCCCCATCTTGAAGCTTTCTAGAGGCCACCAAGAGTCACCCTACTGGGGCATAAACTCAGGTATGGTCAAGTGGGGCTCCTTATGAATAGCAAAAGACATCCCTATCACTCAGGAAATTTCAAGGCTTTTAGGAGCTCTGTGCCAGGAACTGGGATCAAAGACCAAACGTACTTTTTTTATGGTACCACAATGGGAGTAACAAAAATTCAGAAGGGAGAGCAGATTCCAGTGACCAGGACTGACTGGTGGAGTTAAAGTGTGAAAATAAACCAGACAGGGAAGAGCGGGTGGGCAGCAGAGGGCCAAGGAAACGAGCCAGCCAGCCAGCACATCTGATGAGGGACAGGAATGGATTCAGGCTTGGGGCCATGATCTAGTGGCAGTAACCCAGAAGTAGAGCCAGGGGCCAGCCACAAGCAGGGTCCCCAGGCCACCTGCACTTCTGCCTAGCCAACTACAAATTCAGAGGTTCCTACGACCCTCCACCCTCATGTCCCAGGTTCAATAATTTGCTAGAATGACTCAGTTGTCAAGAAAATGCTTTACTTAAGATCGTAGTTTGCTATAAAGGATGCAGTTGAGGAGCAGCCACATGCAGCAGATGTGGAGGACAAGGTGCGGGGGCACGCGGCGTGGAGCTCCTGTGCCCCCTCCTGGCACACCACCTTCCCGGCACCTCGATGTTTTCACCAACCTGGAAACTTCCTTAGCTCCATTGTTTCAGAGTATTTATCAAAGTTTCACTA
>NW_007790181.1:0-2039 GCF_000696425.1 Galeopterus variegatus
GAATACTGAAATGTCATTAAAAGTGGTGATCTCTGGAATCCTCTGCAGTCTGTTATCTGTAAACTTCCTCATTGGTCACAATGCCACCTAGTGTAGATTAGATTAAGCTGCGCAGCTGTGACTTCTAAGGATCTGAAGAGCCTCTTGTCTTCAGTGGTAGGTTTAGCAGATTAAATATGACAATTTAAAAATCTTTAACAGTAAATCTAGTGTCATGTTGCTGGTAGACAGAGAATTAAAAATATATGTAGCACTACCTATGTAAGGTAACCAGCCTGGTATTCTACAAGTGGCTTTATCTGTGACAGATGTTGGTTGTGCTAATACACTGAAGCTTCCAGAATGTCAGCCCATGTGTTAAGGAATATATTAGTTAATGCATGTTAAGTTAGAGTGTTAAGGAATGTATTAGTTTATGCAAAGTGTTAGTTCATTCATGGTACAAGACCAACTCATTGGGGTGTTGCCAGGTATAGCTTCCTGGCAGGAAAACAAAAAATAAAAGAGTAACTATGAGAAGAAACTAAAAGAGGAGATTAAGATTCTGTTCCACAAACATGGATCAGGCACCCACTGTGTGCAAGGGAGTGTTCGTGAGGAGAATGTGAAGAGAAACAAGAAATAAATTCTACCTTCAGGAGAAAAACACACATGGCAAATGACTAGAAAGCATGAAAATGTTTTATATATTATGAGACATTTGAACGTCATTCAATATAAATAACTCTGGTAAATTCAGAGGAAAGGAACTTACATTCTGCCTTTGAATTTGAGGATAATTTTAAATAAAGTGGTAGTTTTGGATGTGAGAATTGAGGGATGGTATTATGGATTGAATTGTGTTCCCCTATCCCCACCCCAAACTCATATGTTGGAGCCCTAATGCTCAGTACCTCCGAATGGGAGCCTATTTTGAAATAGGGTGGATGCAGGTGTAATTAGTTAAGATGAAATTATACTGGAGTGGGGTAGGCCCCTAATCTAGTATGACTGATGATCTATAAAAAGGGAAAATTTGGAGACCAAAAACACAGGGAGAACTCCATGTGAACATGAAGGCAGGGATCAGGGATCTCCCTAGAAGCCAGGGAATGCCAAAGATTGCCAGCAAGGCACCAGAAGCTAGGACAGAGGTATGCATGGAACAGATTCACTCTCACAGCCCTCAGAAGAATCAGTCCTGACAACATCTTGATGTCAGGATTCTAGCTTCCAGAACTGTGAGACAATACATTTCTGTTCATGCCATACAGTTTGTGGTACTTTTGTTACAGCAGCACCAGG
The DNA here is from genome assembly GCF_000696425.1 of Galeopterus variegatus. Lineage (NCBI taxonomy): Eukaryota > Metazoa > Chordata > Mammalia > Dermoptera > Cynocephalidae > Galeopterus > Galeopterus variegatus. The sequence continues at coordinate 1,285 of NW_007790181.1, forward strand.
AAACTGATACACATGGGTACTGTTTTTACAGACAACAATTAGCAGGAAAGGTCTACCTGGTAGAGAGAACTACATGAACAAAGACATGGAGGCAAAGGCATGTTCTGGTGCTAGATGTGAGGTAGCCGTGACACAGGGTTGAGGTATGTGCCTTGGGGTAAGGTAAAGAGTGGCCAGAAAGGCATGTGTAGGGAAGATTGTGAAGATAATATTAACCTTGTTAAGGGTTATGGACCTTTTTTCTTTGGGTATTGAGAAGCTGCTGCAGGTTTCTATGTGAAATACCTTTGGAAGAAAATATCTGAGGGAATGTTCATGTAACCCAGTGTGAGGAAACTCACTGACTCACTTTAGCCTGTGAATGAAGTAGCCTTATTTCTGTCCAATTCTATGGAATACTATATTGTCTTACACCTTACCTTTAGCAAATGTCACTGTGCTGCTTTGCAGAAGGTATTTTCTAAGAGACCCACTGCCCCTGGATTGTACCAGAAATTAATCACACACACACAGACACACACACGAAGAGATTTATTATGAGAAATTGGCTCATGTGATTATGGAGGCTGGGAATCTGGGAAGTCCCACGATCTGCCACCTGCAAGCTGGAGACCCAGGAAAGCCAGTGGTGTAGGTTCATGCCAAAGGCACGAGAACCAGGGGAATCGTGGTGTAAGTCCCAGTCTAAGGGCAGAGAAGACCAACGCCCCAACTCAAGCAGGCAGCAGAAAACAAGTGGGGCAAATTTCTCTTTC
>NW_007790182.1:0-2039 GCF_000696425.1 Galeopterus variegatus
ACCAGTAAAGCCTATTCATAGATTTTTTTCTAAAATATATATTCTTGAAGTTTTCCTTGTATGAAATATACTAATGAAGTTGCTTTTAGAAATATCTAAAATTGCTTTCAGTTAAAGACTTTGCAGCCATAAGCTCTTGACTTTTCACTTTGTGCCTTTTTTATGTTTTATTTTTTTAGACTTCAAAGAGAGGAAGAAAAGTTGCTTGCCTCCCTGTCATTTTATTCCTGCTTTAACAGTTTTTTTTTAAAAATTCAATTATATTTATATTTATTTCTGTAGGGTACAGTGTGTTGCAATACATGCACATACTGCACAGTGATTCCCTTAGGATGAGAATATAGATTTGTCTTCATTAGTTCACCCCAATCTCTCCTCCTACCCCACCCCTCCCAGCCTCTGGTAACCATTATTCTTCTTTCTACTTTTTTTTTTTTTAAAAAACATACAAAGATTAACATCCGTATTGCAAAAAGAACTGTTAAAAATGAATTAGAAAAATCTAAACAGAAATTTGGTGAAGGACATGAGCAGATAAGTCACACACCCCAAAGAAACAAACAAGGGGCCATGGGCCTTACCCCATCCCCACTGCACAACCAGGCCAGCAACAGAGCCAGCTCAATGCTTGGGGGTCACTTTGTGCTTTAAACAGGGGTATTTACCTTACAAATGTTATTTAAATGTCTTGGGAAGATTTCTTCACAGAAAGATAGTACTTTGTGAAAAATGTTAAATTTAACAGGTTGCCTATCTCCCTTTTAGTAAATAATTTCCTAAATTTTATCCTAATTTACCAAAATGTCTTTTATCAATATGTTAAATACTCATTAAAAAATAACTTTCAGACATTAAGAATTAAATGAGCCATTTCACACTTAAAGCTTCAACATCTTCCTGTGTTGATTTCACTATTAATTAGCATTTTTTTGCTCCTCTAGAGAGAAACATTTTGATATCAAAATGTGAAATGAGATGCTTTAGGCTCTTCATTCTTGTGAAAAGAGCATATCATTAAAAGCTAGGTAGAGCGTTGGTTGTTACTGACTTTATATTGTCTTTATAGAATGAATTATTAAGCTTGATAATTTACTTATTCTGAATCATAGCATATTTATGTATTATATGACTTTTATCATAGGTATCTAAGGTGAAGATATATTGCCTAGTTGAAGTCAAACCCGTTTAATGGATTGTAGTCAGAAATACATGTGGACAAGGCACATGAAGGTTTTTAAATTGAGATTTTAAAAAATTTTCAGATAAATGTAAAACATGTTTCTACAACTCTAATATATTATTTTCCTGGTAACATACTTTAAATACATCATACAAGCGTACTTCAAAAATTTCATGGAAAAATTCATGCTGTCTTTTAATTCTACTTTTTCATAAACTTTGAAGTATCCTCATATGTGTACCTCACCCGTCTTCTCTAGACTATAAACTATTTAATGATGGGCAACATATACATGTGTATATGTGTAATAGAGCATAACAGTAATAAATGATCAATAAGTTCCGTGTGTGTGCTCTGGATCTATTAGTTCTTTGATCTACCACTGTTACTTGGATTTATAAAGTGCTCTTAAAGGTGATGTTTACTGGGGGGGAAACATAGTAAGAGTCATAAGCCAAACAAATGTCCTAGACCAAGTTGCACCAGAGTTGGTGCATGACCTCAGCCCTTATTGTAGAGTATTACCTAACCTATCCCTTACCTGCAAGGAAGTTCAGAATCAATTTTGCAATTTTAGTAAAATTCTTCAGTAAAATTCTCCTCGGAGGAAAGTATTACACAATTTAATATAGACTTTTAGCCTCCTTCTCTTGGCAGGATAGGGCTCTTTCTTGAGTAGGTTTTGTATGTATATAGAATGATAGTAAATACTGAACATTGTGGGGGAGGCATGAACATTTTCAGGTGTGACATAAAACCCAGAAGATATAAGAGTAAAATTGGTAGATTTTATTACATAATTAAAACACTTCTTTTAGCAAAAGATAAACATTTTTAAAGCTATGACACAGGGTAAAAT
>NW_007790183.1:0-2039 GCF_000696425.1 Galeopterus variegatus
ATGAGTTTACTTAGATTGAACATATTGGTCTGATGAGTTAACTTAGACCAATGAGCTTGGTGTGATGAGTTTATTTTGATAGATCATACTGGTCTGAGGAGGTAACTTAAATCGATTAGCTTGGTTTGATGAGTTAGATCGATGAGCTTGGTCTGATGAGTTTACTTAGATCGATGTGCTTGGTCTGATGAGTTTACTTAGATCGATGAGCTTGGTGTGTTGATTTTACTTAGATTGAATGGCTTGGTCTGATTAGTTTTCTTAGATCGATGAGCTTGGTGTGATGAGTTTACTTAGATCGATTAGCTTTCTCTGATGAGTTAACTTAGATCAATGAGCTTGGTCTGATGAGTTTACTTACATCAATGTGCTTGCTCTAATGAGTTTACTTACATCGATGATCTCGGTCCGATGAGTTTACTTATATCGATGAGCTTGGTCTGATGATTTTACCTGGATCGATGAGCTCGGTGTGTTGTGTTTACTTAGATCGATTAGCTTGCTCTGATGAGTTTATTCAGATCGATCATCTTGGTATGATGAGATAACTTAGACGGATGTGCTTGGTCTGATGAGGTTACTTAGATTGATGAGATTGGTGTGATGTGTTCATTTTGATCAATGGGCTTGGTCTGATGAGTTTACGTAGATCGATGAGCTTGGTCTGATGAGTTTATTTAGATCGATGAGCTTGCTGTGATGAGTTTACTTAGATCGATGAGCTTTGCCTGATGAGTTTACGTAGATTAATGATCTTGGTGTGATGAGTTTACTTAGATCAATTAGCTCTGTCGGATGAGTTTACTTAGATTGATTAGCTTGGTCTGATGAGTTTACTTACATCGATGATCTCGGTCCGATAAGTATACTTAGATCGATGAGCTTGGTGTGATGAGTTTACTTAGATCGATGTGCTTGGTATGATGAGTTTACTTGGGTCGATGAGCTTGGTGTGTTGGGTTTACTTAGATCGATGGGCTTGTTCTGATGAGTTTACTTAGACCGATTAGCTCTGTCCGATGAGTTTACTTAGATTGATAATCTTGGTCTGATGAGTTTACTTACATCGATGATCTCGGTCCAATAAGTTTACTTAGATCGATGAGCTTGGTGTGATGAGTTTACTTAGATCGATGTGCTTGGTCTGATGAGTTTACTTGGATCGATGTGCTTGGTGTGTTGTGTTTACTTAGATCGATGGGCTTGTTCTGATGAGTTTACTTAGACCGATTAGCTTGCTCTGATGAGTTTACTTAGATCGAAGACCTCGGTCTGATGAGGTTACTTAGAACGATGTGCTTGGTCTGATGAGTTTACTTGGATCGATGTGCTTGGTGTGTTGTGTTTACTTAGATCGATGGGCTTGTTCTGATGAGGTTACTTAGAACGATGTGCTTGGTCTGATGAGTTTACTTTGATCAATGTGCTTGGTCTGATGATTTTACTTAGATCCATGAGCTTGGTGTGATGAGTTTATTTAGATCAATTAGATCAGTCTGATGAGTTTACTTTGATTAATGAGCTCGGTCTGATGAGTTTACTTAGATCTATGTGCTTGGTCTGATGAGTTTACTTAGATCAATAAGCTTGGTTTGATGAGTTTAATTAGATCAAATGGCTTGGTCTGCTGAGTTTATTTGATCAATTAGATTTCTCCGATGAGTTTACTTAGATCGAAGGCCTCGGTCTGATGAGGTTACTTAGAACGATGTCCTTGGTCTGATGAGTTTACTTTGATCAATGTGCTTGGTCTGATGTGTTTACTTAGATCGATGAGCTTGGTGTGATGAATTTAGTTAGATCGAAGGGCTTGGTCTCCCGAGTTTTGTTAGATCGATTACCTTACTCTGAAGAGTTTAATTAGATCAATGAGCTTGGTCTGATGAGTTTTCTTTGATCAATGAGCTCGGTGTGATGAGTTTACTTGGATCGATGAGCTCGGTCTTTTGAGTTTACTTGGATCGGTGTGTTTGGTGTGTTGATTTTACTTAGATCAATGAGCTAGCTCTGTTGTGTTTACTTAGATCGATGAGCTTGGT
>NW_007790184.1:0-2039 GCF_000696425.1 Galeopterus variegatus
ACCCTCCCTCTTCCCCAGTCCCCCTGCTCTCGGAGGAAAGCACTGCTGGGGTGGACCCCTGCCTGCTAGATCTCATCCCTGTACTCTGCTAAATCAATGCGGCTGGGCTTCATTTCCATTTGGGGAGCTAGGGGTCCTTTGGGCAACAGTGAACTATATAGGACATACTCATTTGCTCCTTCCTTGCTTTTGCTTACAGGTTGTGTAAGGAGAGCTTTATTTAAATGTTGCCCACTTAGATGTGCTGTGAGTTTTAGCTCATCTCTTATCTGACATTTGCAATGTTTTCAGTGTTTTAACAAAGTTTCTTTCACCTATCTTCAAGCTATTGGCTGGGTGTCATTTTGGGTGGTTCGGGAGGGGACTAAATAAATTTCTGGAAGTAGGAGGGGTTGATGAAAGAATATAACATTCACAGGTCCCTGTGCTGCCCAGCCACCAAAAACAACAAAAAAAATTCATAATTTTAAATAGCAGGTAACTCCCACAAGCTTTTTAGTGAATACACACTTTTCACTGCTGTGGTGGGAGCGCTTGCTTGTCTACGTTCTTCTGTGTAGATTAGCCAGTCTGATAGGCATTGGTGGCATTTGTCTGTCATTGAGCAAATATCTTTTAAAATGTTTATTGGTATCTGTCTTCTGTGACTTCGTCTATTTTTTTTTTTTTTTTTCTATTTTGCTTGACTGGGTAAGGCATTCACATATTAGGGAAAATAGCACTTTGCGGTCAAAATGTTACGGACTTTTCTCCCAGTTTGTTTCCTAATACGCATGGTGACACATGGCCTTTGCCTTAACATCAAAGTTGTATTTAATATCTAGACCCTTGGTTTTTAAAACTTATATATGCTTGACATTTTTTTGGCCCATACTTTCATTTTCAATTTTTTCACATTTGTTTCAGGTGTACATCTTGTATAAAATATCTTGTTAAATTTCTTGTCTTTTTATTTCCTTTAACCCTATTTGGGTTTTTTCCCTTTTAGTAGATGTTTTATATTCCATCACTCTAAAAAAAAATCTTTTTCTACGTTGCCTGAGCTTTTAGCACACTCTTTTTTCTTTCACCTCTTCCTTTTTTTTTGTTTGTTTGCTTTTTTGTGAGATTGTCTCTCTGTCTTCTAATAGTTACCTTTATCTTTAAATAGCAAAGTATAGATATGAGTATATTAACTTCAGAAATGAAAGGATTTCTTGATTTCTCCTTACTTGAGAAAAGAAATTAACACCCTTTTATCTCACCCTGTGGCCCCTTCTCTCATTCTTTCCATTTTTGTTGGCACATTCTGGGTTTTACCCCACTCTCTAGTCAGATTATTACTATAGCATGAATTTTTTCATTCAAGAATTGTGAATATATTGTGGCTGTGGTTACCACACGGTGCTATCTGTCTTCCATCCTGGTGGGTGTTCCGTGTTGGGAAGCTGCTCAGCAAAGTTAAAGCTGCAAAGGCTCTGCCCTGGTGCACTCACACGTGCTTGTTTTGGTCTTTCCTAATCAAGTGTGTCCTCTTCGAGATGTTCTCGCTTCTCACCCCCACACCCACTCCAGTGTGTCTTTAGCCCTTATATCCTCAAGTTCAGGGGTTACGAACCCTGAGAGCTCTCTTCTTTATATTTTAACACTGACCTGCTTAAGATTAGAGGAAGTGGATGTCTTCACGATGCTTCCCAGGTCTTTGGGGTCCATCAGCACAACTTTCCCAGACTACCTCTAGTAGAGGTAAACTGATCGTACTTGAAGATATGCCTTTCTTTAAGGACAACCAGCGCACACACTGGTAAAAGATCTCCCATGGCATAGAATAGATGATGAATACTTTAGGACAGTCGTTCCTATTTGAATTTTTTCCTTGGGCTCTAATTACCCTTTGCTACCCTCTTGGTAGGTGTCTGTAATATGTAATAACCTATATGAGTGGAGATTTAGAAAAATGAAGGGAAGTATCAAGCATGTAAGACCTGGCATGACAGACGTTGCATCAGTTTAGAGTGATGACAAGATTGAGTTTAAAATGGTGAAGCCAGTTGCAGTGC
>NW_007790185.1:0-2039 GCF_000696425.1 Galeopterus variegatus
CTTTCTTGGTTTTTCATATTTCTAGTATCTCTCCATTGGTGTTTAGTCATTGTGGCAGAGGATTTCATGGTCCACTCATTCCACCCTTGCATCTGCAGCAGTGGTAGGGAGTTTTGTCGTTGCTCAGGGGCCTGTGGCTGCCTCAGGGACTGGGGGTCATCAGTTCGGGCCTCTTGGGTGTAGGGACTCAATGTAGCTGATATTTGTATCCCTTTTGTGCTGCTATGACTATCAGGTGCTGATATACCAACAGGGACAGAGAGGCAGCCTGAGCGTGACCACTCCATGTGTCAGGGGATCTGCATGTGACAGAGAAGCTGCAGTAGGGGATGTCACATACACCCTCCCTGCAGTTTCTCTTGGGAGAGCAACTATTTTATAACGTAAATCATGTTGGACCTGAATTCCCAGGTGTAGCTCCAGTCATTTAATATTTCTGAGCCTGTTCTTTATCTGAGAAATGGACCAATTCTTACCTCAAAGATTTACTCTGAGAGTTAAATAATAGATGGCATATAAAAGTACCTGGCGGTAAATAGGTTAGTTGGATGTTGATCAGCTGAGCAAGTATTGACTAAAAGAAGGATGTCAGAGAGTTGGAAGGCTCAGTCTTTGTACTTGTGGTTTCATTCAGCTCATTCATTCCCCATGTGCAGGGTCAAGGTGAAGCAGTGCTGATGGATTCCTGGTTACATCACCTGTGGCTAGAAGGTCAGCCTCACCAGGACGATGCCCAGAACATCATGGACACTCCTGTTTTTGAACAAATTAATTAATATGATGCTAGGCAAGTTGCCTCACCTCTCCATATCTCAGGAGCCTCATCTGTGTCCTGAGGAATCATAGCATGGTCTCTGCATCACTGCATGGAGCACTGACCACGAGATGCACAAGACAATCCAGCACAGAGCTGGTATGCAGAAGACCCCAGAGTAACAGACCCAGTAGCACATCCCAGGTGCCAGGCAGTCCTGTGGGGCTCCCAGAGTCACCTGATGTCATGATTTACAGATAGATTTTCAGACAAAAAACTGTTTATTTTCTTCTATCCCTCATTTTTAGGGCCAATTTAGAGCAAAATTAATTCAAATATTTTAAAACAGCTTTTATCACATAGACTAAATGCCTTCACATCCTTCCATGGTACTGCAAGGAAGTTGTTTCCAGCTCTATCATCATTTTCTGGGACAAATTATTTGCCAAGGTGCCTCTTTAAATGTACGGCCCAGTATTCAAGGTGAGATCCTGATCTGAGCCCCACAGTAGCAGCATCTGTGTGAACAGTCCCTAGGCTGTGCCAGGCCCTGTTCTAACAGCTTTACGTAAAATCACTCATTGAATCATCTCAACAGCTGTGAGGTAGGGGCTACTACTCTTATCTACGTTTATTCTCACTCTTGAGATGCAGGAACTGAGGAATGAAGTATATTGTTTCGTTTTGCTTGGTTGGTTTTAATACTTTGGTCAGGGCCACACAGCCCATAAGTGGCAGAGCTCCAGTAGAAGCCCAGGCCCTCTGGCACCTTGTCCATGTACTTCCTACTATGATATAGCCTTCTCCCAGCAGAGCAGAACTGCTATCTCCTTTTATTCTGGCTACCACGTGCCTATTAATGAAGCCACATCACATCCTGGGAAGACTGAATGACATGGTTAAAAAAAAGACGGACTTAAGGGCAAATCTCATTTTCTGTCATCTGCTACCTGTGGGCCTTTGGCCAAGTGGCATAACTGCTCTGAGCTTCAGTTACTGCATCTGTAAAATGAAGAGGTTATCGCCCTGCAAGATGGCATGAAAACGAAGGTGTGTGTGAGATGCTCACACCATGCAGGTGCCCGGTCATGGCACTAGGGCTGCGAGAGGAATAAGGACGAACCTAAGTAGAGCTCAGCTGGGCCGTGATAGTAGCGAGTCAGTAAACATCAGTCCTCTTCCTTACTCTTGACTCGTTTATCCAATAATCGTTTTTCAAGAAGACTGCTGTGAAACATTTGCCTCATTCGGCAGATAAGTATCTGTTATTTAAGGACCTAAGTTT
>NW_007790186.1:0-2039 GCF_000696425.1 Galeopterus variegatus
TTTGATAAAAGCTCCCTGGCAGTGGCTTTCATGCAAGGCAAGTTCCAGTCAGGCAGACAAGATAAAGACAAGCCTTTTGAACATGACTTCTAGGGTGCCACCAGACAGATCAACTAAAGACAATTTGTGAATAAGACCCACTCTGCTTCCTCCTGCACTGGAAGTGAGAATGTGGGCTATTATTTTCTAAACTGCTACTGAGCTGGTAAGCTGGGCATGGGACTAGGATAAGTCAAAATGCCACAAAGCTCACTGATTTTACTGAGGTTCAGCTGTTTTCTTGAATAAGTGCTCCCTGGGTTGCTGCAAGCTTTTAATTAGTTTCTTGAGTTCTGAGAAAGTTTATTCTAACAGTTTTTGCCAATTTTTTTTTTATTGCTTTTAAAGAGAGTGGGCTTTTGGAGTTAGTTCCTTATTCCCATTTTCAGAGTTCTGAGAAAGTTTATTCTAACAGTATTTGCCATTTTTTTTTTTTTATTGCTTTTAAAGAGAGTGGGCTTTTGGAGTTAGTTCCTTATTCCCATTTTCACTGAAGGTTCCTCCCCACCCAAAACTCATTTTAAAATCCCAGACAGTAGCTCAACTATAGTAGGTTCAAATAATTGTCCTCCAGCAGCATTTAGAGTAATAATGTGTGTATTGCCAAACTTTATTTGCCTTCTAAAGGAATGATGCTCTTTTCCATGCCGTTATTCTCAAGGTTTTTGTTCCAAAGATTTCAGGCTGCCTTTCACACTGATCGGATTTCCTCTGCCACATCTACGGAATGAGAAGCTCTCCTTTATTGTTAAGGGAACTGAAGTTCAGAGACTTTTGCTGACTTGCTTAAGGTTGCACAGGAGGATGGGGATAGAGGTAAAGTCCCAAATGTCCTGACTGCACACCTCGTACTCTCTCATGGGATGAAGCTGGAGAATTATGTGCAGGTTGCTCTATGTGGCTGAACCAGAGGTTTATCTTTTCCATTAGTGGTAGCCTCAGTTGATTTTTCCCTATACTCCATTTCTCTCTGTCCCCACCCATTGCCACACATCACAAAGAAATGAATTCTGAGGACTCTTGAACAGGCTGCCACCCTACCTGGCTTCCTTTGTGCCTTCTCTGGCTCCTGGTTCCTGGTCTCTAAGGAGCGAGGTGCTGCCCACTGACACCTGCCTAACCCTGGGAATTGTGTCTCAGCTCCAGCTATTCCAGACTGTCACCTCCTTCACCCTTTCTCTGAAGGCTTGTCTTCACCTCTACCTTTTCCCTACCCTCCCTCCCCATTTCTTCCTATTTAACATTATTTGCCTTCATGGTGATTGCTTTACCTAGTCCTTAAAAAAATAAAAAATAAATGATAAAGTGAGTTTTGACTTCCACACCTAAGGCTCCAGGCTGACACCAGGGTCTAATCTTTCAGAATAAACAAAAGCCTTGCATCTCTTCCTATTTTCTCCTTTTCAAAAAGCTGCAACTCTTCCTCCCCACCCCCTGCCCCATTCACCTTCTAAGGAAATCTCCGGCTCCCAACTTATCTGCTGAGAGCCCTTAACTGACAGGTCCTGAGCCTAGTGAGAGGGCAAGCTCTACTTCTCAGTTCTGTACAGTTCTCCAAGCTTTCCTTGTATGGAAGTGGCTTCAGGCATCCTTTTTGGTTGTTTCGGGGCAGGTTGTTCTGAGTTTGAGGTATCTTTGCTTTTACATCTCCGTAGCATCATCTAGGCCTCCACAATGGCTTTCGTCTGTTTGCATCCTTCCTCCAACCACAGAGGAACAATCCTTACTCTTTGGGCTGGTTTGGTATCTTCTATTTCCCCAAAACTCCACAAGTCATCTCAGTAATAGAGTGTAGAGGAGAGTCTCCACTAGCTCTGACCTCAGGAAAGCCTCACATAATAACATCCTGAGCCTCATTTCCTCATCTGTCAAATGTGGATGAGAATTACTTTCCTGCCTACCCTATATAATTCTGAATATTAAACAACAGGAAGTTTGCGAAACCATTGACTGAAAAGTACCATATAAATGCTAGGAACTATTTATCTTATTTTGCTTCT
>NW_007790187.1:0-2039 GCF_000696425.1 Galeopterus variegatus
TCTTGTTCACTATAAAGAGGAAGCTTTTGCCATTTCCTCTGACCGTTCTACCTACTATTCCTGTAAACCCTCTGTACTCTTCCATCACTAGGCCAAATCTTAGTCTTTCTGGGAGCCCTGAAACCTTAGAGAATCACGTTTACGTTCAGAGGCCCTGTATGTGGAGGGTTGCCTCCACCTCAGCTTACTGAATTGAATGCACTGTTTTAACAGAGAACTGAAAAGCAAGCACATTCTGACCTCTTCCTGAAAATGAACCTGTATTCTCCTTGTTAAAGTTTAGCACTGTGAGACAAATAAGTCCTCGAGCAGTATGTATGTATCATAAAAAGCTTATTTTAAGCCTACTAATTAGACCAGTTTGGGCAATGTTGAATAAGCGCTAATTGCAGGTCATACTGTAGAATTTATAGGCTGCTGCAGAAAACAACCACAAACCATTTGCTTTCCTCAGTCTACTTTTCAGAAGGAGTTTCATAATTTTTACTAATCCAGTTCTTAAACCCTTCATGAAATCATTCTTAAACCATTTCCAGAGACTATCTGGTGTACCATTCTAGATGAGATTGCCTTTTCAACCTAAACAGACGGCTTTAATTTTTGGTGAAGTGGTATGAAAGGAATGTCCCATGAGAAACTGCAAGCAATTTAGCTCACATTTTTTTGTCATTCATACATGTTTCAAAATATAGTTTCCATTTTCTGTCTTTTAAATGAGCTCCCATCTCCACACCATTAAGAGACTTAGAACTAAAATTTTAAAGTGAAAATCAATCACAGCATTTTAAAAAATGTGAAGTCCCAGCTTAACTAAAATGCTCACTTATTGAAAAGCCAGTAGAGTGATTCCACTAAGTCAAAAAAGTCTCCTCTCAATTCTTCCCAAGATAATGAGAGTATTTTCAACTTAGTTAAGAGCACAGACACAAGGGCACAGCCTCCCTCTGCCCTCAGGGATCTCTTTATCCAGTTACATCCCAGTAACTTGAGCGGCCAGGGCAAATGGAGCCTGTGGTGACCCTTTGCCTACTTATTTCAGCTGCTGAAATAGGGCTGGAGTCTGTCCGGGATCCTGAAGGGGGGAAAAGATTCCCGCTGTTCAATTTAATTCAGCATTTAATTCAGCCGGCTGTGTACAAGCCGGCTGTATGTTAAATAAAATGCAAAATTTAAAAAAAACCTAGGTTTGTAAAAATTCCTTTTACAATCTCATGTAAATCAATTCAATGCTTGCCCTTAATGTTTGATCCAGTCTGATGAGGCGTGACTAGTGATCAGCAAAGGTTGTATTGTGTCTCTGAATTATATATCTTACCTGTTACTTTATCTCTTTCTGACTGAGATTACTTTTAACAAAAAATTCTGAAAACTGAGAAAGTGAACACATGACATATTAAGGAAAAATGACACTCTATCTCAAACATTAAAAATCAACATCAAGGTTGCATAACACTACTGAACTGTACACTTAATAATGGTTAAGATGGCAAATTCTATGTTATGTATATTTTACCACAGTAAAAAAATTAGGGGGAAAAAAGCATCAAGCTCTTCTTTCGAGGGGGGAAAAGGAAAAAGAAAGAAAATGCTTTAGAGTGATGAGAATATTTAAAACAGTAGATAGAGTCAAAAACAAAGAGGTGATCTTGCCTTTGAACTTCCTTGTTGCAGATTCGTTCATCAGTGACCACACTCTTATTTGCCAAGAGACCCTTCAGCTGGATAAGACATTTTTTGATTGCGGCCATACTTATTACACTTAATAATGTTCTCGTCATCCTTGTGCCAACTATAAAATACATCTTTGGATTCACAGGTAAGCTTCAGAAAGGCTTTTATTTAGTCAACCCAAAAATACACCTCCTTAAATAGTGGACAGGGAGACAGTGCTGGGTAGTCAGAATCCAGTGTGTCTGAGGCTCATGGCATTCCCGTTAGACATGCTGGGCTCTAGTGGCTGAGCCGGTCACTTTCCCTGCCTCCCAAGTGACAGGGGGCTACCTTACAAGACATTTAGTTCAGCTGCCTTTTCTAACAGA
>NW_007790188.1:0-2038 GCF_000696425.1 Galeopterus variegatus
TTGTAACTGAGTAATTCAATATGTCTTGAATGTCAACATTTTTATTACTCAGCAAATGTTGGGTTTGCTGGATTAAATGTCATTTAAAATGATCAGTTGGCAGCTTGTTTGGGTTGTTTTCACATTTATGAAAGTAAAGGTTTGCAAGATGCAAATATCCTTGAAGCTTACAGGTACAGTCTGCTCTCTGGTAAGCCCTACCTTCATTTGCCATCCAAAGAGTAGATAACATTCTAGATCCCATTTGGATGCATCTGCAAAACCAACATGGTACCCCAGTGCTGGTTAAGCCCTTACTTGGAGAAGTGGTCTGGTTCACGTTTCACTGTTTTATAAGAAATAGGATGTACCATGACAGCAAAAGAGAAGTGACAGAGATAATGCAGCAAAAACCCTTGTGCAGATGGGGATGGGAGAGGAACCACCCACTTTAAGTTTCAGCTCCGCAGCGGGCGTCTGACTGGAATGCCCCCTGCCTAGAGCTGAGAGGACAGCTGGTGTCTCACCCATCTTCATGCAAACAGAAAATGTCTTTATATCAAACTGTAAAAGACAACCAAGTGGTTTCTTTTTTTTTTTTTTAAAGATGACCGGTAAAGGGATCTTAACCCTTATCTTGGTGCTGTCAGCACCACGCTCTACCTAGTGAGCCAGCTGGCCATACCTATATAGGGATCCGAACCCATGGCCTTGGTGTTATCAGCACCACATACTCCCGAGTGAGCTACGGGCCGGCCCTCCAAGTGGTGTCTTTATTGCTAAATTTTATTAAATTGAACATACTAGAGAATCACATTTCCAATCCAGATGAATCCAAAGGTGTCGTCAGCCTTTTTGCAATGAAAATGACTGTGACCCTGTAGAGGGACAAGGGGGATGGTTATGTGAAAACCACCTTTGTTTCTTATAATTTACTGGCATCTTATATGATAATGTTGAGTTTTGTCAGATGTTCTCCAGTTGGAAGAGATTGCAGGAAATTAAAATGTATCTGCCATTTAATGGTAGAACCAAAACTGAACAGTTAAACCATACCTCACTTCTTATCTTAGTCTGTTTGGGCTGCTGTAACAAAATACCATAAACTGGGTGGCTTATAAACAACAGAAATTTATTTCTCACAGTTCTGGAGGCTGGGGATTCCAAGATCAAGGGGCTGGCAGATTCAGTGACTGGTGAAGGCCCATTTTCTGGTTCATTGACAGCACCTTCTTGCTGTGTTCTTATGTGGTGGAAGGGACAAGGGGTTTCTCAGGCCTCCTGTTTAAGAGTGCTAATCCCACTCATGAGGGTGGAGCCTGTGTGACCTGATCACCTCCCAGAGGTCCCATCTGCTAACACCACAGGGTTAGGATTTCAACATGTGAATTTGCAGAGACAGGAACACTTGGACCACGGCAGTTCTCTGTTTGCTGTTTGGAGTGAAGGTGATACAAGACCAGGAGGTACCCTGAGGGGTAAAGACACTGGCCTAGAAGGAGCTGAATAGGCATTTCTCAAAGGAAGATGTGCAGATGGTCAACAGATACGTGAGAAAATGCTCAGCATCACTCAGCATCAGGGAAATGCAAATCAAAACCTCATTGAGATACCATCTCACCCCAGTGAGACTGGCCAGTATCAAAAAGATAGAGAATAACAAATGCTGGCGAGGATGCAGAGAAAGGGGAGCCCTTCTACATTGTGGGTGGGACTGTGAATTAGTGCAGCCATTATGGAAAACAGCATGGGGTTTCCTCAAACAGCTACAGATAGAACTGCCACATGATCCAGCAGTCCCACTGCTGGGTGTACACTCAAAGGAATGGAAATCATCATGTCAAAGGGACACCTGCACTCCCAGGTTTATCACAGCTCTATTTACAGTAGCCAAAAGTTGGAACCAACCTAAACTGCTGTTGTTGGACAACTGGATAAGAAAATTGTGTTATGGGCCGGCCCGGTGGCACACTGGAGAGTGCACCGCTTGGTAGCGCGGCGGCGCTACCACCGAGGGTTCGGATCCCATGTGGAGACCGGTTCCCGCTTACTGGCTGAG
>NW_007790189.1:0-2038 GCF_000696425.1 Galeopterus variegatus
AAATATTCTGGGTCCAGGGAAGTAACCTCCAAAATGGCCCATATGAGCTGTATATCACCTGGTTAATGCTGATTTAAACCTTGGTATTAGCCATGTGGCCAGGAGAGAAAGAGGGGGCAAATCGTAAATGCTACGCATGTTGCCCTTTCAGGATTATTGATCTGATTACTCTTAGTAGAGAGCAGTGGGACATTTCTGCATGCTTACAAATTTCAGAGGTGTTAGGCCAATCAAAATCTTCCATGAAATCACCCACATGTATCAATCCTGAGTTAGGGTCTTTTCCCAGTGGGGAATCTGTCCTTGCTTTGATAGATATGCATTCCTTGAGGGCTGAATCTGCTTTTAAGTTAATCACACAGGACAAGAAGTATCAGGCTTCATGCTTGGCTCACTCTGCACTCTTGGAGGAAGACATGAGGACTTCTTTGCCACTATACTGAAGAGTTCCTTAGATTTTTACACCTCATTTTTAATTGCTTATTATTTTCCTTATCATTCTATTATTCTGTAGGGGAATTCAGCACGTAAGAGTGTCTCAGAGAGGGGGTTGTGATTACAGATACTGAGGAAGTCTAAATGGTCTTCTTGCTTCTGGACCAATTTATGTTCACATTGGTAATAGCATATTCTAACTTGCACGGATGATCATTTCACTCCATTCCCCAAACCTCTACAAGATAAACCTTGCTCATATGTGTGTGTGTGTATGTGTGTGTATACTTACACACACATATGAACATGCTATGTACAAGACTCTGTGTTATCTGTCTCTTGTGTAAATGTTAAACTCATTTCTTCTTCTACCTTTTGTGGTACTTTAGGTAACATTTTATTATGGAAACTTTCAGGTATATGTACAGAGAAGATCAACATCAACATTAGAAATTATCAACACAGAGAGAATCATGTTTTCGTTTTCCTCCACCCAATTTCTCTTATCTGATGATTAGTATAAATGCAAATCCAAACCATCATAACATGTCATTAAAAAAAAATCAGCAAAAGAGTAAAGAACAAAACAAACTAAACCTTTTCCAGCTTTTACCTATACATTTAACAGTAAATTCTTAATAGTATCAAAATTTAGTCAGTGCAATGGACTGAATGTTATCCCTCCAAAATTTATATTTTGAAACTCTAAACTCCAAGATACTGGTATCAGGAGGTGAGACCTTTGAGAGATAATTAGGTTATGATGGTAGAGTCCTCATAAGCAGGGATTAGTGCCCTTATAGAAGGGACCCCAAGAGAGCCCCCTCCCAATCTTTCTACTATGTGAGGACACAGTGAGAATGTAGCCATCTGAATACCAAGAAGTGGGCCCTCACCAGGAACTGAATCTGTGCTTGATCTTGAACTTCCCAGACTGCACACCTGTGAAAAATAAATGTTTGTTGTTTATAAGCCACGCAATGTATAGTATTTGTGTTACAGCAGCCTGAACTGACTAAGAGAGACGATATACATATTTCCATGTTTTGTAATTTATTTCAAAGTTGTTTGGTGGAAATCAGTATTCCAGCATGGCACAAAGTATTGATAGGTTGGTTAATGATTCACTTATCTTTCAGGCTATAGGTTTTTCCTTTCTCTTTTTTTTCCATGAAGTATATTTTTTCTTATGGGTAATTATTTATCTGATAGAATTAACAAATTTTGGATTTTTCTGTTTGCCTTCCTACAGGTTGTATTTTTAGCATATTTCTTTGATTTTTATGTTTTTCCTACAAGTTGGTGATTATGAATTAGGGTTTTGATTAGATTCCTATTTGATTGGTAATAGTACTTCATAGGTGATGTGTTGTACTTCCTATTTCGTACATTAGGTGGAACATTATATCTGTTTTTCTCTAGTTTGGTGTTCTTTTGGTAATAGTACATCATAGGTGATGTGTTGTACTTCCTATTTCGTACATTAGGTGGAACATTATATCTGTTTTTCTCTAGTTTGGTGTTCTCAAAATTGATCAGTGCGCTTATTTACTTAAAATCCCACTAGATAGACTATGATTCTTAAACAGTAATACATTTAGAT
>NW_007790190.1:0-2038 GCF_000696425.1 Galeopterus variegatus
CTATTAGGGCTGAAGGGATTGATATATCCTTATATTAGTAACCCCTCCTAATCCCACCAGTGAGATAGAAGAAAGCAGAAAGAAGGCTGCTGCTGTGGATTGATTGAATTGTGCCCCCAAATTTCATGTATTAGAAGCTTAATCCCCATTGTAACTGTTGAGGATGGGAAATCCTATTATGGTAATTGAAAGGTGGGGCCTTGAAGAGGTGATTAGGTTGCAGGACTATGCTGTAGTGAACGGATTAAAAATAGCGGTCATGGGCATGGTTTGGGGGGCTTTAAAAAGAGAGTGAATGAGGAGGTTGGTCTCTGCTCTCTCTGCTCTGCCATTTTGCAATGTGATACCCTGACTTCACTGTCACCACCACCAAGACCCTCACTAAATGTGTTCCCTGGACCATGGACTTCCCAGTCCCAAAACTGTAAGCAAATAAATTTATTTTTCTTATAAATCACCCAGTTTCAAGTATTTTGTTAAGCAACAGAAATAGACTAATACAGCTGCCTAACTCAGTGTAAGAATACATTAAAATTAATAATGAAGAATTTGCATTTGCCTGGCCTTATCCTTTGTGCATGTGCCTTGGGAGGGGACTTTGGGGACCTTTGGAAAAGAAGGGGCAGAGACAAGATAGGGTTTCAGATAGAGGTGCATGTGGGAGCAATTGACTCTGGCAATGTACAGCCCAACATTATAGTAGTGTAAAGGGTTAGTTATGTAAAGATGAAGTTACTCACTCCTTTGGGTAGTTTGTATTTGCTTGATTGTTTATTAGTAAAAGACACCTTAATATTCTGTTGATCTCTCAAAGGCTACACCCACTTTGGGAGTTTCATTTAAATTTAGGTTAACAAAATTTTTTTTTTCTGTTGAGTATCTCTTATGTTCTGGGTTCCAAGATAGTGTCTGTGCAAAGTCAAGGATGAGTGAGGCGATCACCCTGACATTAAGGCTCAGACCATGGTAGCCTCAATAGCTGGTTTCTTTAATTCTCAAACACTGTTATTACAAAAAGAGTTTACCATTTTTAAAAATATGCATCTTTTTTTTCCTGTCTTTTCATCAAGGACAGAATTCGTACACACATATAACCTACACCTAAACTGCCACATAATCACACACACAAACATATACATTATCTACCTATCTATTTAAGCAGGAGAACCCAATACAGAAACTGTGTCTCCGTTTTTGGCTGTCTGCTCAACAAAAAAATTAAAAAACATTTTACCTCTCCGTTAGTTAAAAAAGCCAAGAGCTTTTGGACCCGGGGTCCTGGGTTACTCTTTACCTGGGAATTTCCACTGAAATTCTAGACTCTTGGAGAGAATAGCTCTTCTTGATGTATAAGTGGATATTATGGATACACTGGCAAGGTGGGTGGATTCCCTGAAAAGTAGAAACCTCTCCTTTGCCCATGAAAAGAAACTTCTGAGGATCCAGCCTACTGAGAGATATGGTAACAGATTTCTAATAACTAGCCTCTAGGAACGTGTGTCTGGGGAGCATAAGGAGGCTTCCTTGAAGACCATGTTTGGCTTAGAGAACACAGATGCTGTGATTTTAGACCTGCCCACCTTCAAATGAAATATTCAGGTTTTGACAAAGACAAGTAAGAACAAGGAACATGTTGGACAGAAGATCAAGTCTTCTTTTTCTGGTCTATCTAGATTTAGTTATTCTCTAGGGAAAGGAATCTTTGCAAAAAGATGGAGGTTAGATTTCCTGCCAACATTGCTACTTGAGAGTGAAGCCAAATCTAATTTGTTTTGAAAAAAAGGTATTTTTTCCCTCATATCAAAGTATCGTAAAACAAACATGTACCAATTAGACAAACATAAATACATATATAATGGAAATGGCTCAAAGTCTCTGTAGAATGTTAGCAGCAGTCTGAGGAAGTCAGTCAGGACAAAGCAAACAGAAAAATAAATGGGTGTTATAAAAAACAAACAAACAAACAAACAAAACCCTCCTATTTACTTAAAACAAAGAGGATGAAAGTGTTGGGTTAAAGATTTTCTCCACTGCCTGT
>NW_007790191.1:0-2038 GCF_000696425.1 Galeopterus variegatus
CAGGAGTGACAAAATCTCTTAACACAATTTATTCTAAAAATCATTAACATGAGACAAATGAAGTATTATCTGGAACACAGACAAACCAAGGTTAAACAGGGGGGAATTTTAGTTCCGTTTTGATTATTCGTGATTAGGACACATCCTGGTGATGGAAAGCTTTGTAATTAATCCATTGTTTTTTCCTTCAATTGACTCTGATTTTCACATCTACTAATATTCATGTCAATGGCATTAAATACAAAACACAGGCTCAAATAATTTTCGGTAAATGGGGCATGCTCTTACCATAATGATAATTGGCATTTTGGGCTCTAAAAACACCTAATTATTTCTTCATTGACTTTGGCTTCTCTCACCTCACATTGATTCTTACCATGATTTTCATTTTTCTAGGTTGCAGACTTAGTGACTTAAGTAAGGGGTAGGTCATGGAGGTTTTGTTATTGTTGTTTTATTTATTTTGTGTTTTGTTTTTAATAGTGAGATTGTTGAATATGCCTAGCCAATTACCTAGTATTATTCTTGCTATCCTACTAGAAACTTCTCAAATATTATAATTTTTGTAAAATAATTATTGAATTTTAGCTAGGCAAAAATATTATGCAATGGTGCACATTAATATATTTGGTTATTTTTCTCACTGACTGTTTTACAGTAAGTGATTTTCCCTACTAAAAAAATAGGAATTAATACCACCAATAGATACCTACTTATATGATCATTTTTGATCACTGTTCCAGTGTCATTGCATGACTGACATAAAGTGAATCTGTTTCAGTCTTATGACTAAGGTCTTGCCAATAAGATTTTTCTGACATTCTGATAGATTATGGCACATCAACTTCTCTATTGAAAAGCCAATGTGGGGCTGACCCCGTGGCTCACTAGGGAGAGTGTGGCGCTGGGAGCGCAGTGGCGCTGGGGGCTCAGAGGCCGTGGGTTCGGATCCTATATAGGGATGGCTGGTGCGCTCACTGGCTGAGCGCGGTGTGGACAACACCAAGCCAAGGGTTGCGATCCCCTTACCGGTCACACACACACAAAAAAATCCAATGTGCTTACTAAATAAGAGAAATAAATTAGTTAATTATAAAAATGAAATAGAAACCATCCCATCTACATGAGTCTATGCAGGTAAGAATGACATGGCATAAAGAATAATTATGCACGTTATTTGATAAATATAAAATACTGATATATATATAATTCAGGTGTCATATGTCTGTCCATTCATTGTTTGTACACATAGCTATGAGTGTTAAGTCTTGCTTCTAACTTCTCCAAGTAATAAAGAATAAGTGAAATAATGGGAAATACAAGAGTAAGTAGACGCCTTCACAGACTCCGATGTTCCTGGACCAGGAAGATGTGAGCATTATTTCCGTAGAGTTATCTAGCAATTTTCACACGGCTGTTTAAAATTAAAAGCCTAGAGTTAAAAAAAAAAATGTTAAAATATAACAGAATACCACCTGCTTCTTGATGAGTTCACCAGGAAATAGTCCAATGCTTCACAAACGTTAGAATGTGGGGCTTGTTAAGAACATAGATGCTAGAAGTCCAGTAGTAAAGGAAGAGTTATTACATATTGCACATGGTATAGGAATCTGCATTTTAACTAGTACCACACTTGTGTCTGAGGCTGGTGTTAGAGAAACACTAGGCTAGGAGTTTTTCTCAAATTTCCCACATGCAACTGAGTTTTTACATTGCCCAAAGATATAGGGGCACAAGAGGCTAAGTCGTATTAAACAAATTCACAATTAGCCACTGACAAAACATAATGACTATCAGTTAATAATAAGAAACACTGCCAAACAGCTTAGAATGCTTGTGTTGTCTTTACAGGATTTTCTCCATGGAAAGCTAAATTATTTTACATGGATTTCTTGAAACATGTAATTAAACAGAGAGAAGAGTTTTATCTTACTATAGATTTAAGAAATTGCAAATGGATGACTGACTCATTTCCATGATAACAGGTTTTTGCAAGCTACCAATTTACCTGTGAATCCCAAGATACCTTGTTAAAATG
>NW_007790192.1:0-831 GCF_000696425.1 Galeopterus variegatus
AGATCAGAGCAGAACTTAATGAAATCGAAACCCCAGAAAACAATACAAAAGTTCAATGAAACAAAAAGTTGGCTTTTTGTAAAGATAAATAAAGTTGACAAAACATTACCAAGGCTGACTAAAAAAAGAAGAAAGAAGACCCCAATATAAAAACAAATTAGAAATGAAAAAGTTGATATTACAACTGATACCTCAGAAATACAAGGAATCTTTAGAGACTACTATAAACAACTCTATGCCAACAAATTTGAAAATCTGGAAGAGATGGATACATCTCTCGCTAAACACAAACAACCAAAACTGAGCCAAGAAGATATAGAAAATCTGAACAGACCAATTACAATATAAGAGATTAAAAGCTGTTATCAGAAGGCTCAAAACAAAGAAAAGCTCAGGACTTGATGGGTTCACTGCAGAATTCTACTAAACCTTCAGAGAGGAATTGATACCAATTCTCTACAAACACTTCTAAAAGATTGAAACAGAAGCCATTTTCCCAAACTCATTCTATGAGGGAAACATCACCCTGATTCCAAAACCAGACAAAGATACAACAACAACAAAAAGAAACTACAGGCCAATATCCCTGATCAATATAAATGCCAAAATCCTCAATAAAATACTAGCTAACAGAATACAGCAACGCATACATAAAATTTTATGCCATGATCAAGTGGGATCCATCCCAGGGATACAAGGTTGTTTCAAAATATGCAAATCAATAAATGTGATACACCATATAAATAAAATCAAGCACAAAGACCATATGCTCATCTCTATAGATGCTGAAAAAGCATTTGACAAAATTCAACATTTGTTCATGATAAAGAC
>NW_007790192.1:1831-2038 GCF_000696425.1 Galeopterus variegatus
AAGGGGAAGAAAAGACACTTTCCCACACACCTACAGATATCTGATCATTGAAAAAGGCATCAACTGTACACACTGGGGAAGAGACTATCTGTTCAGCAAAAGGTGCTGGGAAAACTGGATATTCATATGCAGGAGAATGAAACTACACGTGTATCTCTCACTATATACCAAAATCAACTCATAATGGATTAAAGAATTAAATATACA
>NW_007790193.1:0-2038 GCF_000696425.1 Galeopterus variegatus
CAACACTGAGGGTTGCGATCCGTTGCTGGACACGGAAAAAGACAAAAAAAAAAAAAAAAATGGAAACAAAATTGATTATACATATTTTTTCAGTACAGCATTGACTATCAGTATTTGTGTACAATATGTGATGATCAAATCAATATTACTAGCATGTTCATTATTACTAGCATGTTCATTATTACAAATGGTATTATCCTTTGTGTCCCTTATCCAATTTCTCCCTATTTCCCTCCCCCTCCCTGTTTCCCTCCTCTAGTAACCACATGTCTGTTCTCTCCTTCTGTGCTGGAAGCTTTTAAAACAAAGGAACAGGTAGAACTGTGAGGAAAGACAGTTTGTAAATTTGTGTCTTTTTATGAATGACAGGATAGCATTAGCGTTGAGTTTTGTAACCGATTTGAAAAAAGAAGGTATTTTGTGCATGGTATGTGGGTGAAAAACATATTTCTGAGGAAGAACTGGGTCAGTTCAAAGAAATATCGAATTATAAAAGATAAAATCGGTATCTAACTATCATGAAAAATGCTCACGTCAAATATGACTAAACTGTTGATTCAGCTTAGTTTTTATATAAAGTTCTTAGTGAGTTGTAAAGGGCATAGAATTTGATGGAACTCATTTTGATTCTAGTTTCCTTCCTGGAGTAATACCTGTAAACAAATAGAACATTCTTAACGTGTTGGATGAAATCATTTTCTTCAAAGAATTATTTTAATAGAAAAAAGAGCTAATAGTATGATAGCCTGAGTCTTAAGTAGAAATGAGTTGTCTCTGAATAGATAACTATATTTTGTTGGGTGAGCTTAATTTAGCAGTTGCACAGATCATTGAGATCTCGTCGGTGTTATTATTCTGGAGTACTTTGGAACAAATACCAGGTGATGTAATTTTAATGTTTTTAATACGCTTTGTGTCATTTTTTCCAGAAGCATGATAAATTTGAACCGAGGCATCTATTTTACTTTGGACCACTCGCCCTTGCATCAAGGGCATCCATTTTTTTTTTTTCCTTTTTGTCTTTTTTAACTGACTGGCAACGGGATTGCAACCCTCGGTGTTGCGCCCGCACCGGGGACCAGCAACGGGATCGCAACCCTTGGTGTTGTGCCCACACTGCGCTCAGCCAGTGAGCAGGAACCGATCTCCACATGGGATCCGAACCCTCGGCGGGCCAAGCGGCGCACTCTCCAGTGCACCACCGGGCCGGCCCAAGGGCATCCATTTTTGAAACAGCCATTTGGGTTGAGGGATACAGAAAATGGCCTTGAAACAGATCAAAGCTAATTGGCCCTCAGGGTAAATAAGCTCGTGACCTTGGCCTCATTAGCCCTGTACTGTAACTAGTTGAAGTAACCCGCCCTGGCAGAAGTTCCACCTCCCTAAAGAAGCTCCAGCATCTAAAAATTATCCAACAAGGCTTATGATTTTGCTGACCTAACTTCTGCCCTGGTGATGAGTGCTTAGATGGTGAGTAAGTAAAGGTGGAGATTCTGTGTCAATCCTGGGATGAGTGACCCTGGGATCACTGTCAAGCAGAAAAAACGTGTTAGTCATGCTTACTTTATAGGATTTGTATCCAGGCCAACGCCAGTAGATATTTTACTGAGATAAATGTTGATAGCCTTGCTCCATCATGAAAGCTGTTGAGGTAGGTTTTGGCCAATAGAAAGCCTCCACGTGTATCACAAACAAAAGATGTGACAGGTGGCACTTTGAGTGCAGTAGACTCGTTTGCATCTCAGTCTTGCCTTACCTCTTCATACTGTCTGGATAAATTATCACATATGCCACACCAACCCTAACTGTGAAACAGATTAATGAAGCTGCAGTTCGAGACTGTACACAAGAGCAAAAGGGTTTTTTTCTTTCCAAGGCCCAAGAAAACAAGGGAGTCATGCCGTTCAGTGGAAACGGAGCCACCAGCAGTTCCTGGCAGTCTGTTCTCTGCTGCTGGTTTATGTTCCCCACACTTCAAGACCTATTGCCAAGTAGGTTTATCAACATTCCCTCAGAGCACCTCTTTTCTAACCTTCTG
>NW_007790194.1:0-2037 GCF_000696425.1 Galeopterus variegatus
AAAAAACTGCCCCAGTGAACTCAAGGAGCTGAGATCACTTCTGAAGGTGTTTAGTGGCTGGGGCCCTGAAAGAGGAAGGAGAGACCACCAGCAAGACACTGCCTTGCCTTCCCCAGCCAGTAGGAAATGACCAGCCCAGGGAGAGAGCCCTGCTCAGCCCCCAAGCCCACCCACCTTTCTCCCACAGTGTCTGGTTTCCTCATGGGTGGGACCTGACTTTCTAGGCTAGGCTGTTTCTCTCCTCTGACTCTACACTGACCTGGTGGTGGTTGGTGAACCTTTCTAGAATTGGCCACCACATTTGGCACATTTTCATAACTTTTGTAAAAGTATCCTTGAGTCATTCCTGTCCCCCAGTTCTGACCACAATAGGGGCAGTACTCAAGGCCCTTGAAGGTGGTGGGTAGTTATGTAAGTAGAAAGAAAAGCTCCCAACCTCATAGGGAGAAAATGTTATGTATGAAGCCTTTTGTCCTGAAACTATGACACAGTCTGCATTTATTATAGTTGCTAGTAGTATTGTCGTGATGATGATGATGATGATTATAGAGGAAGATTGCTCCAAAGGCAGGCACCAGAGGAATGAATATTATGGATAAGGCTATTTATCAGATGTGGTGTTTGTATTCAAATGAACATTCTGGGCAGAAGCCAGTTTTGTTACCCCTCTCAGTAGTCGTCTGAGATAACATGGGAGATCCCAATGCTTAGCCCACATGTCACTGGTTTTGAGGTGAAGTGGGGCTCAGGATGCCTCATCCATATGGCCTGGGAGCAGCTATAGTGCTGTGGGTGATGACAGCTGGGTGTAGTCCCTGTAAATGAAGCACATTCAATGTGGCTGCACAATCACTGGGAAAACCCTGGTGTCCTAGAAAATAACTTGCCATCCCTAGACAACAGAAAAGAGAGATTTAAAAAAGTAAATAAAATAAATAAAGCTTAAGACTTTGGTCCTTGTTAAAATGAGGAAAAAAATCCTCTGGAAAGGGTAATTAAGTGTTATTCTTTATTGATTATCTTGGTTTGAATGAGTTTCAGGTAATTTTCGGAAAACACTAAACTGCTGGACAAAAGAAGGGGAAAAAACACAAGGAACTGGGTGCCTAAAAGTGGTTGAAGAGGAAATGTACAGAGGAAAGGGAGAGACACTGTGCTGACTTCTTAGTCTGGTTCAGGACTGGTAGGCAGAGTATATAATAGCTTAAATGAACCTATGATTTAGAGCTTTGTGACTCATGGTGCACAAGGTGATATTGCTTATAAGTTCTGCAGGACGTATTGCATTTTCAGCAAAATTTTGCCTTTCAAGAAACCTAATTACATGGCCCCAACTCTGAACTCAGTGGTACTGGAGAGATGAATGTAGAGGCATTTAAAGACATAGAATGCTGTGCCACACAGAAGCTGTGTTTACCCGATTAGCAGATTAGTTAACAAGGGCACAGACATGGCTTAGACAGTCTATGAAGTGACTATTTTAAGCCCTTAATCCCTAAGTGTTACTTCTCAATTGCTTTAGTAAGGACTAGGACTTTTTGGTTTTGGTAGCTTGTTTCGTTTTCATTGTTTGTATGGGGATGGGGAGAAGTGCCCGTGCACACACACACACACACACACACACACACAACTCTTTCTCTCTCTCTCTCCCCCTCCCCCTCCCCTTAATACCCTTCCAAGATAAATGCTTCGAAAACCAAGACCTACATATGATAGCCAATGGGGGGGTGGGGCTCTACATTTCAATCAGGGAATTCACTAGGTGTAATGACATATGACACACATGAGGAGCTATGATTTCCAACAAGGAGGGTTGTTTTCCCATAAGGACAGTTAGAAAGAATCTGAACAAGATGTAAGGCAATTAGAATCTACAAAATCACTTTTCAGGGAGTTTGTTACCTTTCTTAGATGTACTGGGACCACAGACACAACCAAAAAAGAGAAAGAGAAGGGAGAACATAGAAGAAAGGGGGAAGAGAAATAGAAAAAGAGAGAAAAGCAATTCTAATCTGTTGAATTCTCAGGTTTCCAAAT
>NW_007790195.1:0-2037 GCF_000696425.1 Galeopterus variegatus
TTCAGAAGATCTCACAGTGAAACAGAACTTGGGGCTTGTCCCCTTCACCAGACACATTCCACCTGCACTGCAACCCACGGGCCGCTCTTCCCATCACCTCTCATTGCAGAACCTGCCACACAGCTTGCCGTGGAGGCCTGTCCCCTCCTCCAGGACAGTGTCAGATCTGTCTCTACCCATGACTCCAGGGGTTGGCCTTCATTCTCTCAGGTTACCTCGATGCCACCAGGGCAGGTCTCTTGAAGTACCAATTCTACATTCTGCTCCCCACTAAAGCCTTAGTGACGGTGGTTTCTAGCCTTGTGCGGGATCAAGTCTCATCCTACTCAGGGCACTTCCTGGGGGCTGGACACTGACCGGTCCTGTGCTCTCAGGTGGGTCGAGCCCCTCAGAGGGGCTCAGGAGTATTTGTGCACCACCCCCCTTCTTCACCCCCAGGAATAACTTACGCTGTGTGTCAGGTCTCAGTTTTCAGAGACCTCTGCAATCTCCACAGCTACCATTCAGGTCAACAAGGCAGACATTGTGATCCCAGTTTGACAAGGAAGCCTCATGCCTCAGAGAAGTGGAATAAATTGTGTGAGGTCAGTCCAAAGCTAATGAGTGTCAGTGGACACTCTGATTCCAAGCCCGTTTTAGCTGCGTGGTGTAGCATCTAACCTCAGAGGTGTGAATCTTGCCTCTTCCACCACTCACTTGCTGTGTGACCATGGGCAAGTTACTTCACTTCTCTGTACCAGGTGAGATAGTGACAAGGATAAAAATAAATGATCTGGGCAAAGTGCTTCCTGCAGTCCTTGGCCCACAGTAAATGCTGGTTGTATTCCAGCTGACCTCACAATAATTAAAATCAACATCATCAGCTGTCCCATGCTCCTTACCAGAAGCCCTGCATGAATTTCCAAAGTAAACTTGTGTTCTGTTACTCATTTTAACTCACTTGAAGAGTTAAAGTAGGCAGGTACTGGGCTGCTGTATCACGCTTGCAGCATGCAAGAGAGTTGGATTTAAATACAAATGCCCACATTTCTTTAGCATATGCAAAGATTTAACCGCCAATCTCCTTATAATAGTAATTACAGAACGGTTAAGGAACCCTAATAGGTACATTTGTGGCACTAAGTGGTTCATTTAATGGAAGTCATGCAATTACATCACCAGGCTGGATGAAAATAGAGAGATCAACGTTGTTATCTCTAGCTGTGAATTACCCTGCTTTTGTGTGGTTGATTGATTGTGACAATCTTAACGTTTTCAAAAATGTATAACATTATCTTCCAAGTTTTTAATATGTCAAAGACAAGCACATTAAGATTTTGTTTAGATTATGCTATCCAATACATATAATTTCAGGGGAAAAGGACCATTGTTAAATCACACAAGTTCACTTTTTAAGCACATTTATAAAATCTTTTTCAAATTGTACATATATATCTTTCTATCGAAGTTTTTTGTAAAGTAGCTATGTGAAAGTGGGGGATACTGTAAAGCAGGAATATTACTTAGCAATTCAGGTTAAAAATCACAATAAAGTTGCAGAATGGTGGCATAATTTACATCATATCCATAGTTAAGGTAGCTGGAGCCCTGCTGTGCTCTGGCCACTACAACACTAAGGTGGAGAAGCTAGATACCAGCTTCTGATTGCTAAATCACTCATTTGTTTAATATCTCTTCACTTCCTCTTAGACAAGAACTATGCTGCTTTCTTCAGCTGGAAAACACTATAAAAGTGGATTTTCCCCTTAGGAGACCTCCTTCCTCCACGCCAGAGAGCAAGGAAGACACTAGCAATGCCCACCAACTGCAGGGATGACTTCGGGTTATTGTGAGCCCCAGAATTGGAGGAGCAGGCATTCTCTGTGTCACCTTCTCACAGAGCTGGAGCTAACTTTAAGTGCCCTCTGCTCGGAACCAGCAAGTGTGTGTACTGGGAGACAGCAAAGGAATCATCCACCTGCTCAGGCTGCACCGAGGCCACTGGGTGCATGCACACTCAGAAGTCAGCAGACCTGGCCAGTACAGGGGCCAGAGAGC
>NW_007790196.1:0-2037 GCF_000696425.1 Galeopterus variegatus
AGTATGGACATCTTCACAATGTTAATTCTTCCAATCTATGAGCATGGAAAGTCTTTCCATCTTTTTTTTTTTTTTGTCCTCTTTAATTTCTTTCAGCAGTGACTTGTAATTCTCACTGTAAAGATCTTTCAACAATGTCCATCGATGGTTGACTGTATAAGGAAAATGTGGTATATATATACACAATAGAATACTATCCAGTCACAAGAAAGAATAAAATTTTTCATTTACAGCAACATGAAGGAACTTAGAGAAAATTGTGTTAAGCGAAATAAGCAAGGTACAGAAAGAGAAAAACCATATGTCCTCACTCAGAAGTGGGAACTAAAAAAACAATTAAATAAAAATGATAGAAAGAAAGGAGGGAAGAAACACAGAAAGAAACAAAATTACTATAATACATTGAACTTTCAAAAGGAGAGAATAGAACTATGGCTATTAGATGTGGGAAAGGAAGAGGGGGAGGGATGTTAGTGAGAAATTGGTTGAGTCATAAGGAATGATTGTTTTTTGTAAAGATGAATATACTAATTATCCTGATTTGATCATCACATATTATACGCAGGTATTGATATTTAACTCTGACCCCCACAAATATGTGTAATCTTATATACATATTTATATGTATAAATTTATATATGTACATATGTATACTGTTATATGTACAATTCTTTTTTCTCTATCAATCTAATTTTCTTGGTGAAGAAAACATTTTTTGAAAAATATGAAATTAAAAGATTGAGACAACATTGCTGTCACATCTAGAAATTTGTTCCAACAGCTTATTTTTCTATTGATTCAAGGGTCTATGCCCTTCCTTCATTAAATTATTTAATCCCTCATTTATTCACTTATTAATTTATCTAAAACATATTTATTGGATTTCTATTATTTACCATATATCTTATTAGAACTTGAATAAGCTCATGCCTTTTCTGTTCTGTTTAGACTTGTTTTTCTTCATTAATATCCTGGGTAATTATCTTAGTCCCTCCCTGAACTTTGAATGGTAAGTGAATTTCAGAACTTCTCATGCCTCCTGTTCTTACTTTAACATAGAAATTATGATTCATGCACTTGTTCTTCATGATGAGAGATGACTAAGGAGCAATTCTTTTGAGATGAATGTTTTGATGACAGACAAATGGAAAGCAGAACATGTTCATAATAGATAACCTTGTTTCTGAGAAGGAAATGATTTGTGAAGCCCAGTGATCCAGATTGCCCTTCTGCCTTTGTCAGGGTCCCCAAAATTGTTTCTCATCCTTCCTCTCTCTTTTCCTTAGGAGACACCAGGTGCCAAGTTCTTTTCTTCAGTGGGAAGTAATTCTTTTCTCACTGCTTTCTTCTCTTCTCCCTAACACACATTTACTGGCTTCCCCTATTGCAGTCTAATACAGTAATACTTCAAGTGTAGCCATGACCCTACCCCTTACCTGTTCGCTATCTTTCGACAGCCATTGTCCACACCTATTAGTCAAGCATTCAATGCCTTTTACTTTCAGGCCACTCTTACTTTAGGAAAATTATTCCCCGTGACTTCTTTTACGTCTAACTCAAATTAAACTAATCACTTATTTCTCATTCCTTTTCGGCTAAGGAGATGCTTCTGTGCCTTTGTTCATTCAAAGCCCGTGATTGCCTTTCCCTCCACCCTTTCAGAATTCAATCTCTACCCATTCTTGAAGACTCAGTTAATATTTCAATTCCTTCACTGAATTATTCTTCATTTCCCAAACTAAAAGTATTTCTTCTTCTTGAACTATAAACTCCAAAAGCACTTTCTCTGCAATTATCTTATGATGCTTTTAAATTTTGATAAAACGTAATGATTTATATAAAATATAATAAAATTCTAATCAGTTGTGTAATCTTTATTTTTATATCTAGACTAAATTTTCTTTTATGGAGAGGAAAATATCTAATTCCTTATTATATTCATAGTTTATACCTCAGATGGGCAATAATTGTTGAATGAATAAATGAATGAATGAAATATTTAGTGAGTGAATGAATGTGGTATCTATACAGGAATAT
>NW_007790197.1:0-2037 GCF_000696425.1 Galeopterus variegatus
CGCGACACTGAGGGTTGCGATCCGTTGCCGGTCATGAAAAAAGACAAAAAAAAAAAAATAAAAGGAAAAATAAAAAATAAAAATAAAAAAGCTTTATTTATAAGGTCTATTCTCTCCAAATACTCATTGCTGAAAGCTAATGATGTGTTACAACCTTATAACTCAAAGATAATGTTCAAGTTACCTGAAATCATATTTTGTCAAGTGGAGTGAACTATACTACAATAATTCAATGCTTTCTTGCTAACAAAGCAAATCTCTAGGGAGTCTAACGCTAAATATTCACTCATTGCTTCAGGGTATGTATAATCTGGATCAGTTTGCTAATATTTATTTTTAACCACGTAATATCAGGAAGAAAGGCAAGTTTGCACAATTGATCAAATTAGAAAACTTCCCAAATTGTGCAAACTGACATAAATCCTGATGGGGTTAAATGGCATAGCACTATCAGGAATTTAAGATATTGTGCCTAAGGTACAGAAGGAAGAGAAGAAGGTGGGAAACTGTATAGTCCTCCTAACATCTGGATTTTAGTAATTTCAGAGTCTTTTCACATATACTTTCTCATTGATAAGTTATAAGAATCAATTTCCATCAAAACACAATCATCTCACTACAAATAATTAAAAAGCCCAAGATTCTCTTTTGATACTGCTAAACATAAAATACCTGTGATTCATATGAGCTTGGATGACACAAATAAATTCATATCACATTACATTTGCTTAGCATGAAACCAAACAGTGATCTTATGTAAAATGTAACAAGTTCATAGAGAAGTTCCTATGTAGTTACGGATTTGTTTAATTCTGCATTTTAACAGAAAAGTCACATTACTTTTAAAAAATAAAAATGTGCATTTCCAATTGTGTATACTTCCAATCATACTTTAATTTCATACTACAGCTGAACTGCATTAGTATTTTATATTTACCTTCATACTTCAATAATGAAAAAGTATATAAGAAATTATTCTGACAGCCCAATAAATCTGAACTGGGAAATAAAAGAAAAAAAAAAATAGCCCTGCTACCTAAGCCCATAGCTCTTTGTACTTTCTCCTATCCTAAGATTTATCAAAGTTCATAAACTTACTTGTTTAATATTCTGTCTCTCTATCTACAATGTAAGTTCCAGAATGATAAAGACTAGTTACTATCATATTCCTGGTTCCTAGGATGGTGTGGTGCCCAAAAATATTTTTAAATGAACGAATAAATAAGTAACACCAGTCATCTTACCTGGTACTTAGGACATTGGTCTTTTACATCAGAAGATGAAGTCATAGAACTATCCAAAGAGGAAGAACTGTCTCCTCCAGGTTTCAGTTGGCAGCATTTCCCAAAAACTTTAACTTGAGCATCACTACAGAGTTTCTAAAATACAGATAATATTCCCATTTATATTTTAACATATTTTTCACCATATGCAAATTTAATCATAGTATAAAACCTTTGGAAAAACCAAGGGTGAAACAACTCAGTAACACAACCTTAATATAAAGATTATTCACATTTTGCTATATTTTATCTGTCTTATAATATTTCTGGAGTTTGTATTGTGCTTCTCTCACTAATGCTTTTAAATCACAGGAATTTTTCTATATCACCATAGCCTACACAATGTCATTAATAGTCACTTAATAAGCAGCAGTTTTCAATTATGTAGTCTCAAAACCCCTCTATGCTCTTACAAATTACTGAGGATTCCAAAGTCCTTTTGCTAATGTGAGTTATAGCTATCAATATTTCCCCATATTAGAGCTTGCCGATTAGCTCCCTTGGTAGAGTGTAGTGCTGATAACACCAAGGTCAGGGGTTCAGTTCCCTTTACCGGATGGCCGCCAAAACATAAAAATTTCCCATATTGTAAATTAAAACTGAGAAAGCTTTAAAATATTAATTCATTTAAATTTAACAATAAACCCATTACAAGTTAACATAAGTAATATTGTTATAAAAAAGTAACTTTTCGGGCCGGCCCGGTGGCACACTCGGTAGAGTGCGGTGCTTGGGAGCGTGGCGGCGCTCCTGC
>NW_007790198.1:0-2037 GCF_000696425.1 Galeopterus variegatus
TGGACAAAATGATGTCAACTAAGGCAAAAAATGCAAAAATAAGAAGATTGACATATTTAACTAATTGAGATTTAACATTTTATGCCCCCCCCCAAATTATCCCTAAAAGTCAATTAGAAAAGATTGGTTAAAATCATTTGAAATGCTGATGGGCATATAATAAACATAGGTAAATCAACATGTCAATATATGGGAGCCAATACATGAATATTTGAATATTTGCTCAAAATCAGTAATTTTTTTTTTAGAAAACAGCAAGAAATCTTTTTAACTCCCATCAGCTTGGGAAGAATCTTTGAAAGTTTGTCGGGTTGTTCCCTTGGCTAGTCCCACCCGGGTTCTGGACTCCCCAGGCGTTAGCCACCAAGCGACCCCCGGCAGACCCCCTGTCCCAGACGGGACTGGACAAATTACCCTTAGTGGCATAGGCCAAGAAGGGATCCCAGAAGGTGAGTAGGTGCACCGCCCGCCAACTCAGGCCACAGGGAGACACCCAGACGCAGCGGGGGCTCCGTCAAGCAGTTCCATTTATTGTTCCTCAAACACTCGTATATATAGCCAAGCAAGCATGAATTTGCACACACAGAGCCAATCAGGGGCATGGTCATGCGTGCACGTACCTTACTTTTCTACATCTAACCTACTGATCACTCCCTGATCACAAGTGTGGAAAAGCATAACTACCAATAAAAAGTTTTCTGAAACTAGCAGTGACACTCCCCCATTACTTCCTCTAGGGGCCATCTTGTGTGGACCATGTGGCTGGGGAGCTTACACAGACGCCATTTGGTGCAGCTCGTTTTTACCATAGTGATCACTATGACAGGCAGAGCGGTTGTGGCCCAACAATTCCCCCTTTTTATTTTATTTTGTGTGGGCAGTCGGTGACGGCTAGTCACTCACCTCATCAATTCCCATGTGGTTGTGCTGTCTTAGGTTGTCCCCATGCTTTCAGGGAATCTTACCCATCATTGTCTATCCAACCAAGTGGGGATTTGATGGAGCCTCACATCCTAGTGTTGATTTTTTGCAGGGCCATATTGACCCATGGGTCTGGGGCGTGATTTTCGTGGGCAACTTGCTCCACCACTTGAGTGAGCATGGTGAGAGACCCTATGTTGTTTTTTGCCATGGCGACTATTTTTCCCAGGACACACGGTCCTAATGTGAGCAATAACAGCAAGATGATCAAAGGACCGGCCAATGAGGAGAGTAAAGTGGTGAGCCAAGGGGAGGATGTAAACCAGCTTTTAAACCAGCTGGAATTGGCTTCTTTTTCTCTTTTGCGCTTTTCTAAGCCCTCTCTAAGCTTAGCCAAAGACTCTCTAACTACTCCAGAGTGATCAGCATAAAAACAGCATTCTTAGTTTAACGCAGCACACAATCCTCCTTGTTGAAGAAACAGCAATTCCAGCCCTCTCCTGTTCTGCAAAACAATTTCAGACAAAGAGGTTAATGATGTTTGTAAATGGCTTATTGCAACTTCGAGGCAGCCCAAGTCTGTTTCATCCCTGAGGTATTGGGTGTATTGTTGGGCTAGAGCTATTCCAGTGGCCCCTGTTCCTATCCCAGCCAATCCAAGGAGGGAGGTTAGGGCCACAGCTGAACTTATGCCCCTTCTTACCCTGTGGTTTTGTCCCCAATGTTGGTATAACTTCTCCCCCGGGTGCCATAGCACAGTGGGGATGATTGTTACTGCTAAGCAGGTTTCTCCAGATGAATATAAGGAGGCATTGTAGATGCATAAGGTGAGTCCAGATTTAGTACATATCCATTTCCCATTTATGGGTTGGGTCCAATCCCCAGAGGCATTCACCATGGTTTTGCAAAAAGCAGGATTGTTTCGGCCTATGCAGGTTCCGTTACCAATGACATGTTCCATGGTAAGGCCAGGTGAAGTGCTATTATGGCTGCAGATATATTGTGTGGCATTAACACGTTTAAAAGAAGCATTTGTTAAGGCTATGGCTTCATAAAAAGGGGGTAAGGAACTCAGACATAACCAGCAATCTTTTGTGAAATTTGAATTAGTTTGGT
>NW_007790199.1:0-2037 GCF_000696425.1 Galeopterus variegatus
AAAAAAAAAAAAAGAAAATATCTTTATTTAATCTCCAATCTTTTTGCAGAAGTAAATGTGGTAATAATTAAGTAGGTCACTTTAATATTAATTTCACTTATTCCGAGAACTGTATTAGACATTGCAATTAAATGGAAGATTTATATAAAAAAATACATGAAATTTAAGGTAAAAATGAAATTAACACCAGGTCAGGGCTTTTTGTTTTTGTTTTGCTTTGTTTTAAAATATTTCCGTCTCTTGTATATCCCCCATGGCTGGCATTTGATAGACATTTAAAACACATTCATGTAATGAATGAGGTGCCATGGTGGAAACAGTTAATTGTATGCATTTTGATTCCTAAGAGACTATTGGGTAAAGGTTTTATTTCCCCACTGTTTATAAAATGAGATTTTACTCTCAAACAAAGTGTAAAGGCTGATCAATAATAAGGGGAAAGAGCCGTACTTCTACAATCACAAATAAGGACACTGGGCATTAGAGAACATGAACGCAGTGTGATTTGTTCATGGGGATTGTAGAAAGCAACAGAAGTTTTTGAAAATAGCATACCATCCTTTTACTTTTCCTTTATTTTCTATTTAATTAGAGCCAGATGACCTTTGTGCAACTCTTGTTTAAGTATCTTGTGTAACCACAGCTTCTCATCTGTTGTTGACATCTTTTATGATCACATTTTTTCCACCTTAAAAATCTCAAACTCCTGCACAATAGCACCGTTCAATAGCTTGTTGCAATTGATATCCTTTATCTTCTGATGTCTCACTTATTTCTAAAGCTACTGTAGTCTGACTCCTCTCACAACTACAGGAAATGTTCTTGCTGGGATCACGAACTATTCATAAACCAAAGTAAAATTTTTGTTTATTTAACTTTTCTCAAGCAAATACCACGACAGACTTTTCCCTCCTATATTCTCTGTATTCTGAGGCAATTCTTTCTTTCATAGTACTTTTTTATTCGTTATGAATATTCATGAGATACAAAGCCAATTGTCACCACTCGTGCCCAAGATGTGATGGCCAGATCCATACTGGCAGCATGCACATTACCACAAATTGTGGTTATACTCTGTGTCCCCCACCCAATTATCCCCAACCTCCCTCCCCATCCTACTATCCCCCTCCCTCCGCTTTGTAGCTCAAGGAATGCTCTCTCCCTCTGCAAAATCAACACACCACTGTGGTCTTTCTTTCCTTCCTTCTTTCTCTCTTAGCTTTCACATATGAGTGAGCACATGTGGTATTTATCCCTCTGTGCTTTTCTTATTTCACTCAACATAAATTTCTCCAGGCTCATCCACGTTGTTGCAAATGAGAGTATTTCATTCTTTTTTATGACAGAGTAGTATTCTATGGTGTATATATACCACAATTTCCTTATCTAATCATTCATCGATGGATGTTTAGGTTGGTTCCATATCTTGGCTATTGTAAACAGAGCTGCAGTGAATATGGGAGTGCAGGTACCCCTTCAACATGATGATTTCCATTCCTCTGGGTATATACCCAGAAGTGGGATTGCTGGATCATATGGAGGATCTATCTGTAATTGTTTGAGAAACCTCCATTACTGTTTTCCATAGTGGTTGTACTAATTTACAGTCCTACCAACAGTGTGAGAGTGTTCCCTTCTCTCCACACCCTCACTAGCACTTGTTATTCACTGTCCTATTGTTTATAGCCAGTATAACTGGGGTGAGGTGGCATCTCAATGTAATTTTAATTTACATTTCCCTGATGACTAGTGATGTTGAGTATTTTTTCAAGTAACTTTTGACCATTTGTATGTCTTCTTTTGAAAAATGTTTGTTCAGCTCCTTTGCCAATTTTTTAATTGAGTTATTTGGTTTTTTACTATATAATTGTTTGAGTTCTGTATATATTCTGGATATTAATTCCTTGCTGGATGCAAAGTTAGCAAAAATTTTCTCCCATTCTGTAGGTTGTCTTTTCACTCTGTTGATTATTTCCTTGCTGTGCAGAAGCTTTTTAGTTTGACATAGTCCCATTTGTTTATTTTTTCTTTTGCTGC
>NW_007790200.1:0-2037 GCF_000696425.1 Galeopterus variegatus
GGAGGTTTATTTATTCATCTAGAGACAAGCTTTCTTAACTCTTCCTAGGGCTGTTCTTTAAGAAAGGAGCAGCTCTTCCAGGCTTCATACTCCATGACTCATGGAAGCCTGAGGCTCACTCTGTTTTTCCGTCTTAGACCTATATTTGATGGTCAATACTCCAAGGACCAGAGTCCTAATTCATATGCTTACGCTCTGCCTATGGTTAACCTTCTTGATGCTGCAACTAGGAATTTTCCTTCTAACTCATTTTTGTATTTTTACTAAAACAATAATGTTATATTTTATATAGCATTTCACACGTTTTAGTGAAAAAGGGGCTCACATTAGGTCAGTCTGCCATATTGCTGGTACTCAAATATTTAACTTTCTATATATTGTTTCACATAGTTGAAATAGTACTCCTCTTTTTTACACAAAATGACTTCTTAAATTAGAGGAAAAAATTAGTCCTGTCATTCAACCCCTTCAAAGCTTCCAGGGTTAGACTCTAAGTCCTGCTCCATCTGTCTTTTTACTTAGTGATACCCAGCACTGCCATCTGTTTCTAACATGTTTTATATTATGGTGTTGTGGCCTTTGCTTTTTGAAATTTATTAAAAAATTTCATTGTGTAAAAAGTACAAAAATGTACAAGTAACAGATGATATTCTTATACAGTAAGGTACTCACCACAGAGTTGTAGATTATTATACAAAATCCATGGAATCAATATTTCCAGTGTGGAAACTACCTTAGAAACCATATCATGGTAACCAACTTTTATAAGAGAAGATCTAGACTCTAAGAATTCAAGAGCAATGTCCTAAGGTCTCTGCAATACCTCTAGCAAAGTGGCACTAAGGCACCTAGTTACTGTTCAGAATCAACCCAACACTCCAACGTAAAATAAGTGTTCAGATAATCTCTTCATCAAACTTACTAATAAATCTTAAGGGCAATTATCTGGGGGTGTGGACAATTGTCCAAGAAACATGATATTTTTTTGTTTTAATTTTGTAACATGCTAGAGTCCACTCATGTGGTTAGTTGAAACAATTTCATAATTTACTTTTTAAAATATCAACGTAATAATGGAATTATAACTAATGTCAATGACGTATTTATAAATGAATACAATACAAGCCATTGTACATCTGTGCTTCTGTTTCATAAACATTTCACTGTTATTAAAAGTTCTGAATACATGAATCACATCAATTTTCTTATTTTATTCTTAGCTTTACTTTTGTGTCACTTGTGTTTCTTTTTTGATTTCTTGTTTGTTCTGATGTGGATTTTATGGGAAAATGGAATCCTCTGAAGATGGACTGTCAAGATAGAGAAGTATATTTTGCTAGAGCGATTACTTTAATCCCTATTGTCCTGCTTCAAGGAAGTCACGGATCTCAGTGAGACAAATTTTTGTTTACAAGGATTTGAGGATAATATTTTATCTTTTCTCCGAGTGACTTGATCCTTTTTTTCCTGAGAACTTGGAGATCATTTTTTTAAAACTTATTATTGCTAACTTTTTCTTTGTGGACAAATGTAATAATGTACACATTTTCCTAATAGGTCATAAATACAGATGTAATGTTAGCAACAAGGATTAAATAGATAGATTCTTAATTCTGAGTATCTGAAAAGAATACATAAACAAAGATTTTCCCAAGGGCCAGCGCTAATGCCAGGCTAGAATGACAATCTAAAATTCATTTGGTATTTAGATTAGGGCAGACATTAGTTCCTTCCACAAACACATTTTGAATTTACACGCATTCAGGAGGTGATATTTAGGATGGCGTGTTTTCAAAAGCTGGCACAAACATTAGATAACTAATATGCAAAAAGACACGTTGGTATTAAAATGCTATAGGAGGTCTGGCTATGCAAGCTTTGGTTTTAGAAAGTAGTACATGCCAGATGTTTCAGAGAAAAGCATAAAATCCACATTATGTGCCTAATTGTACTGTATTACATCACAGGGATGTAGTTTTTTTTTTTTCCCTCTGACCGCAGCTGGTGATAACAATCTGCCCTGGAGCATGAAAGAAT
>NW_007790201.1:0-2037 GCF_000696425.1 Galeopterus variegatus
GGGGCGGGAAGCAGTTGACAGATAGAGGGCTTAGACACAGAGCAGAGCTGAGGAAGTCTGACGAATAGTAGGCTGTGCCATTTTTAAAACAAGGCCCCCAAATCTCTTTGGCTCTCTTCCTGTCAGGAGGTGGGATCTATATCCCCTCCCCTTAAATCTGGGCTCTATGATAGATTGACCAATACAATATGGTAGAAGTGACATTAACAGTTTCTAGGATGTGGTCTTAAGAAACTGACAGCTTCCAGTTCCTGTCTCTTGAGACACTTGCTCTTGGAACTCAGCTGCCATGCTCTGAGGAAGCTCAAAATAGCCCATAGAGACTACATGTGGGTGTTTGTACAGCCTGGCAGACATGTGAGTGAATGTGCCTGAGGTGACTCCAGCGTCCCAGCCTTCAGGTATTCCCAGCTGAGACCCCAAACCTTGTGGAACAGAGACAAGCTGTCCTTGCTATACATGTTCCAAATCCCTAACTCGGTAAACTGCGAGCATAATAAGATGGTTGGCATTTTATGCCACCACTGTCCATTTGGGGTGGTTTACCATGTAGCAAGAGACTGACTGGAACGGTAGGCAGATTAGTTGGGCTATTGTCAAGACTATAAGAGGACATGGTAGAAGTCAACCATCGGGAAAAGTTTGAAAGAAGGTGCCTAATATCTTAAACGTCAACCTAATTGATAGGTTGAAGGTCACGGGAATTATATGATCAGATATTAAGGCAGATTCTATTAACAGTAATTTACAGGGGGCATTTCCAGCAAGCTCAAAGAAATATTTGATGTAGATACAACAATCATGAGTGTGGCTCTCATAACTATACCCATTTTACAAATGAAGCACTTGACACAGAAAGGTAATCTAGAATTATCTGACATCTAATCCAGAAGCAAATCCAGAAGCAAATCCCATTGTCTCTGTCTTCAAAGTATACCCTGATTCCAGCCAACCTCTTCTCATACCTCCAAGCTTGATCTAAGCAATCAGTATGTCTTACTTAGACTTTATCCAACTAAATTTACCACCCGCAATGGACCAATAGTTTTATAAAACACCTGATCGGTGATTTGAGTCCACTGATCACATGTTCAGTCACGGCAATGTCAAATTGCCACTAACAGTCTCTAAATATTTAATCTGTTTCTGTACCTATCACATTACAGATGAAAAACAAACAGTTCTTTGGACAAGCACTATGGCCTATTATCACCAAATTCACTACAGATATCAATCTTCAGGATTTGGAAACAAGAAACTAGAATTCCCAGGAATTCCTGAAATCATTGATTATTTTTAAAATGTTTCCAGGAATTCCTGAAATCATTGATTATTTTTAAAATGTTTCCAGGGCTGGCCCGGTGGCGCACTGCTACAGTGTGCCGCTTGGGAGCGCGGCGGCGCTCCCGCCGAGGGTTCGGATCCCACATACAGACCGGTTCCTGCTCACTGGCTGAGCGAGGGGCGGGCGCAGCACCAAGGGTTGCGATCCTGTTGCCGGTCAGGGTCCGGTACGGGCGCGACACTGAGGGTTGCGGTCCGTTGCCGGACACGAAAAAAGGAAAAAAAATAGATAAATAAAAAATAAATAAATAAAATGTTTCCAATACTCTTTACTCATTATTATGGATATCTGTTTAAAATTCTTTAATAACTAACAAATGTTAAGTTTAGTAGTATTTACAAAAACTAAGCTTATAGAAAATATTCAAACACTGGGAAATGCCTGCAAATGTTATTTTACAGTATTTGAATAACCTAGCAAGGTTAGCAGTACTACACAGAATCACATGTCAAAACTGCCAGTTTAAGGACTTATTTTGTTTCCAGAACTCATTGTCTCTTGGCACAGTACTCATAGGATTTTATTTTTAAAAAAAAAAACAACTCTAGGGGCCGGCCCGGTGGCGCACTGCTATAGTGCGCCGCTTGGGAAGCGCGGCGGCGCTCCCGCCGAGGGTTCGGATCCCACATACAGACCGGTTCCCGCTCACTGGCTGAGCGAGGCGCGGGAGCCGCACCCCGGGGGGCGGGCCC
>NW_007790202.1:0-2037 GCF_000696425.1 Galeopterus variegatus
TTGACCTTGGTGCAGCCGGTTGGGAGAATATGTCACCTTAAGGACCTTAGATTCTTATGGGCATGTGTGATTGACATTTTCTGTTGATTGCTCATTAACAAGCCCAGGGTGGGGGGCTAGTGGAGGAAATATATCCTCTCCCACTTAGCCAGAGCTTTGTGGGTTAATATGGCATTCGTGCCCCATTTCTGTGGGTTTCTAGTGAAACCTATAAGGGCAGACAGCAGTGTTTCCTGGACTGAGCTTCCTGGGCCTCTTTTGTTTTCAGGCCTTGGGAATGCGGGAGGTGCCATCGAGCAGCCCCGGCTTGGGCTGCTGGGACCCGGCTGGGTTAGGATGGTGGGCCTGGAGCCCCACAGCTCTAGGCTGTGGAAACGCTTCCCTCGTGACCTCATCTCTTCAGCCGCAAGCCAGACGTTTCTCCCTCATCTTCTCGCGACGTGGGACCAGCAGGGCGTGCGTGGCTCTGCCGCGACACCACACACTCCCCCGCCCGTGCTCCTCCTCCACGCAAGGCCACCTGCGCCTGCGGCCCGGTGGGGGCGGTGTCGCCGTGTTGGCAGCAATGTCATTCCTTGGTCGGTTCCTGCGGTGGCGCTCTTGGCTTCCCTCACCTTCGGGGTCAGAAAAAGCCAAACCGTCACACCGTCCATGCCTGTGTCTTTCTATATGTCATTTCTCTCCACCCACGAAGTCTGGCTGCCCTGTACGGTCCTCCTAAATTCCCTCACTCACTCCGCAGCAGTGCTTAAGACACCTAAGACTTTTTAGAAGTATGGAAGGCTTAAAGTCTAAACACTTAGCTAAGTGGATGACTGAATAAAACAAACAAACAAATGCAAAAATCTTCGCCATGTGATTCTGAGACTAGAGAGAGACGCCAGAATTAGCAGGCACTCCCGAATGGGATGTGGTGCTCAGGATCATTTCTGTTGTGTATATTATGGACAAATCATATTCTGCCTCTTGAACATTTTGATAGGAATGAAATCAAAGTTTAAATGATTACTGTATATGCTGTAATTAATTTATAGTTAATATTTAGGTCATTTCTAATTTTTGTAGATAATACTGCAACTTTTTTTGTGCTCTGTTTTTTCTTTTAACTACATTTTTAGGAATGGAATTCCTGAACCTATGGGTCTTGTTATAGTTTGTAATTTCCTTTCCATAAGAGGCACGTTCATTCGTAATGTTACCAACAATGTGTATTCCTTATTAGTTTCCTAAAACACCTTACCACCTGTAAAGATTTCTAAAATATCTGTAGAGCGACTGGACAGGACAGCCATTTCTTCTCGGTGCCCACTTCAATGAAGTCCTAGTGATTCCCTGCAGAGCTGGGTTGAAAAGATTTTGAGGCCCTTTCAGTTTCAATAAGATGATGTGTCCTGAATTGATGGTAATATTCTGCTTGAGATCATGAGGTGGTCGTGATACATTTGTCTAGGGGTTACCATTCTTTTATCTTAAGGGGTAGGGAACTTGAAGTAGTCGGGGAGTGAATCAAGTACTTTGTCTTGGTTTTCATAGACTGGTGGTGCCCAGAGGTTTATGTGGCAGCAGCTGAAAGTTTGTGGTTCCGATTGCATAATTATAGATTTACATGTGATTAATAAGTGTGACCATTCAAACAGCAGAGACTGTCATCTCACAGTAAGTGGTTGTTCTCAGAGAATTGTGTTATGGGAGGACATCAGAGGAGGGATGCATTTCCCTGGGAGTTCAGCACATACCCGGCATCACCCGTCCAGGTGAGCAGACAGTGAAACACTGACGGTCCCACAGGCAGGATTTAACTCAGCTCTATTCCTGGTTTGTGGAATCAGAATTAGTTTATTCTGATGCCTTCCAGAAGTCAATAGTGTGTCCCCCTTTCATCACTGTCAAAACTACAGCAGCTGTATCTTCAGAACACTTGAGGTCACTGAGTAATTTGAGCTACGCCAGGTGAAACCAGAAAGCAGTAATAAAAGTACTCCTTGTGAGTTCTGGGAATGGGCCTTATTTTAAAGACATTTACATTTGGCAGGGAGG
>NW_007790203.1:0-2037 GCF_000696425.1 Galeopterus variegatus
TCCACTACAAAGGTCACTACTTTCATGGTTGAACTGGTGTTTTTTAAGGTCGTAATCAGCTCCAGAAGTGGCTCCTGGGTGATGAGCCGGGTCTGGGATGACGGCTATCCTTGGGACATGCTATTCATCACCCGATTTGAAACCTTCCTCAGGAACCATTTACCAACCACCATCTCTGGCTGGTGGTACGTGAAGCAGATGAATGCAAAGTTCAAGCACGAGAACTATGGCTTGAAGCCTCAAAATGGGTAATGCACAGTTAAACGTGATATGTTGCTGACTTTGGTTTCAGTGTCAACAATCCTTAATGTGTGCTGTAATCCCCAAACAAATCAAACCATTGGTGGAATAATCACATCTCATATAGCAGAGGATAAATAACTGCAAAAATTAGGAGGGATTTCTTATTTTGCAATCTTTCTACCAGATTTACACATCTGGAAAGTTGTATAGTACCTCAGGAATTAGTCCCTAGAGTAATGATAATAATAGCTAACATGTTTTAAGCACCTAACATATGTCAGAGTCTTAGCAAGGATCTTGTTTTGCCATCACAACAACTATGAAGAAGGCTCTATTAGTATTCCCATTTTAAAGATGAGAAAACTTGAAGTTCAGTGTAGTTAATAATGTTTCCAAAGTCCCACAGCCAGGAAGTGGAAGCAGTATTCAAAACAAACACAGATATGGTGATTCCAGAGCCCCTTACTCTTAGTGACTTGCTCTACTGCCTCTCACTTCATAGCAAAGTAAAGTAAGGCAGGAGATGAGAGAAAGAAAGGGATCAAGGATGTCTTCAGGATTTTTAATCTGAGCAAGAATGGAGTTGACTTTTACTGAGATGTGGAAGACTTATGGGAGGAGAAATTTCATTTAAGGCATATTAAAGTTGGAATGCTTTAGAAATTTAAGTAGAAGAATGTTGAGTGGCAGTGGGAACAAATGACAGGAGAGAGGTTCAAACCATAAGTTAAAATTTTGGAGTTTTTAGAGTATAGATAGTATTTAAAGAAATGAAACTACATGACATCTCTTGAAAAATAATGTAAATGAAGACAAAAGTTCTGAAGGCTGAGTCTTTGGGTATGCCATTATTACAAAGTCAGGACGAAGAGAAAAAATTAGGAGACACTGAGAAAGAATAGCCAGGTAGGTAGGAAGGGAACTGAGAGAGAGTAAAGACCTGGAAGCAAAATGAACCCATTTTAAGAAGAGGAAAGCATCAAATATGTAAAATGCTACTAATAAGTTGAATAAAATGAGAAGTGAGAGTGGACCACTGGATCTGGCAGCTTGATTCTGATGGCCTTGACAAGAGCAGTTTCAGTGTGGTGGGGACAGTGAAAGCCTGATGGCAATAGGTTTAAAATAAATGGCAGGTAATGAGCACAGTTGAGTCCAGCCTCTATTCCAGCCAGGATTCCAACCAGGCTGATGGTCAGGCTTAGTCTCTTCCTTCATGGAATCTACCTGTGGCTCTCTCTCACAGGTCCCATGGCCATACAAGAACAAAGCCCTTTCCTTCAACTTCATTCAAGTTCATCCCTAACTTCAGATTTGTCTTCACTC
Organism: Galeopterus variegatus; assembly: GCF_000696425.1. Lineage (NCBI taxonomy): Eukaryota > Metazoa > Chordata > Mammalia > Dermoptera > Cynocephalidae > Galeopterus > Galeopterus variegatus. Next base: position 1,570 of record NW_007790203.1, read on the forward strand.
ACTAGAGATATTACTGAATAAAAATAGTCAAAAGCTCTCTCTTTCCAGACTTCCACTAATCAAAGCTTCAAATGGACCCCTCCTTTTGCTGGCCTTATTTAAATTCCTAGGTGCTCCTCCCTCACCTGACTTGTGCCTTTGTCTGCATGGGGCTCATATTTCATCCTTTGACAGCCTGGCTGCAACTTTTCCACCTGTGATTTCCTCCTGTTTGATACATTACAATGACCAGTTTGGAGTATACTGTATTAAGAATAGCAGCTAATATTTTGGTGCACTATGTCTGTGCTAGACACTATGTAAAATTTTTTATATTATTTAGGGCTCCCAATGACCTTCTGAAGCAGGTACAAATGTTACTGTCATTCCAGATGAGAAAGAAAAGGCACAGAGAACTTAAGAAACCTTAATCTTTTTGGGCCGGCCCGGTGGCGCACTGCTACAGTGCGCCGCTTGGGAGCGTGGCGG
>NW_007790204.1:0-2037 GCF_000696425.1 Galeopterus variegatus
GCCCTCAAGATGGCTGGACTTTCTTCTTTGGCAAAGCCACCAGTTTCAACATTTGGTCATGCAGTATGTGAAGTAGGCAGCATCAATCACCAATGATCTCTGCCTAATAATCGGCAGGGACCCATTACATTTTTCACATAATGGCCCACACAAAATATTTATACAGCCATGACCCAGTATGATAGACAAAGGGGCATTCTGGCTACCCTAGTACCATCCACTTCTCTGAAGGCCAGGAGGCTGAATGCATCAGACACATCTGCAATGGTTGGGAAGCTTTGCCTTATAGTGGAAAGGTATATGATCAAATCCAAAAACCATACTGGTAAAAAAGTGTATCAAATGAGAACAAAAAAAGATCCAGGTCTATCAGGATTCTGACATATTACCACCTGGTAAAGGCTACTGTCAAAGCTGAAGTTCTAGACTAGGGGTAGGGGCCGGCCACGTGGCACACTCGGGAGAGTGCAGCGCTGGGAGCGCAGCGACGCTCCCACCGTGGGTCCGGATCCTATATAGGAATGGCCATTGCGCTCACTGGCTGAGCGTGGTGTTGGCGACACCACAGCAAGGGTTGCGATCCCCTTAGCGTTCACGAAAAAGACAAAAAAAAGGGGGGGGTAGAAGAGAGAATAAAGATATTCTCCTAGGTGTAAATTAGGACACAAGAGGAAAACAAAAGGCAAATTTTTTCCCAATTCCGTCAGTTTCCAAAAATAAAAACTGCTTTAAAACCTCTGTCAATTACTTAACATTCATTTATTTTCCCAAATGTAGCACTAACCTGGTAAATCCATACGTGTTATTTAGGAAGACTTGAACACACACACACACACTCACTCTCCTTCCATCTCTGGAGGGGAAAAGCAACAAGGACAAACCGCAGCTTGAATACATCAAAGGCTGAGCCGGCCCTACAAACCATACATCATCAAGCTCACGGACACCCCTAGATGGCTCTGCGACACGATTAAGGTCCTTGGGAACTTACATACACGCCTAGACTCGGCGCACAGATCTCACCTCTCTTCAACGGACATCCAGCCGACCCACGATCCTGTTGGGAAGATTTATGAAAGACAGTAAGATCAGTACAAGCAGGGAGCTAGAGGTATAGGTGCAATGCCTTAAGATATTTCCTCAGGGGTCGAGCCCGTGGCGCACAAGGGAGACTGCGGCGCTGTGAGCGCAGCAGCACTCCCGCCGCGGGTTCGGATCCTATATAGCGATGGCCGGTGCGCTCACTGGTTGAGCGCGGTGCGGCCGGTCTCAAAAAGGACAAAAAAAAAATTTCTTCAGTAAGAGCTACATGATCCCTGTAATCGCATCTTCTTTCCAGAGAAGCTGGAAGAGCACCGCCACGATGAAGAACAAAAATGGCCAAATATCCAAATATTGTAAGGTTTTGTGCTGGGAGTTGGGGTGGGGGTAGTGGCAGACAGGGCTAGAAACATCCAAATCAATGTCTAAGAGCGGCCCACGTGCACTTGCTCAGGGAACTGTTCCAAGGAGACCCGACCCCGATCGGAATGCTCCCGCCGCACGGCAGCCGTGTTTATCGAAATGGCAACGCTACAAGTAGTTGCCCGCATCCCTCCTCCCAGCTTTGACAGGGAACACGCGTGCCGCCCTCACGCCCACACAGACACCCAGATCCCTCTCCAGCTCCGCCCGAGTCCCGAAGGCCAGGGGACGAGCGCAGAGCGAAGGCCCCCCACCTCGGACTTCGCGACAACCCGACCCTCCGACACAGCCTGGCTCTAGGCCAAGCCAAACCACCATGTACACGTGTCGAACGTTAGCATACCATAGTCGCACTTCCAACTCTGACCACCACCTCGGAGACATGGGGTCGATCCAGGAACATTCCGCAGGGCACGGGAACACCTCCCCTCCACAAATTACCGCGGAGCAGACGCGCCTCCGCGTCTAGGACAGGGGGCTGAGACCATCCACCTACCTTCTAAGTGGCTGTCTGATGCGATCGCGCAGAGGCCGGCGGTCCTGATGACTTCAGAGATGACCCTGCCAAGGGGC
>NW_007790205.1:0-2036 GCF_000696425.1 Galeopterus variegatus
CACTCTCTCCCACAAATCAACCGATTTACAACTATTAAAAAGCAATGACAGCCAAGCTGGGACCGCTAGAGCTCAGGGGAAGAAGAGGAGAGACCTTCAGAGTGCATGAAGGCAGGAGAAGCCACGATGAGAGGAAGAAAGGAATGCTCCCACCATTTTGAATCCTGGCTGCTTCAAGGCTGGATGGAGGTGGTGAGTGCATGGAGCAAGAGCCAGCAAAAGCTGCTGCTGTGTCCTTTGGATGAAGTTGTTTTGAGGCAGCAGGGAAGAAGAGCATCTTGGTGGTCCTAAGGACAGCAAGACCACTAACAAGGTTCCCATGGATCTGCATAGAAGTGAAGAACCACAACAACTCAAAAAAAAGGAGCTCTCATAGGTCAGTGAATCATCACAAGGGACCGGCACATGGCCCGACCCAGAGGAGGTGTTTGGAGCACGGTTGGTGGGGGATCCAGGCCCACCAGAGGAACACTGGGGCACAGATTGGACAGATGATCTGCCCTTCAATCAGTACAGGCCCACTTTGTATAGACTGGTCAGGAATACAGAACTGTCAGTGGAGCAGTTTGCTCAAAGAACTCAGGCACAGACTAGAGTTTCTACACAACACAGGATCTCACTAGACCCGGACTTACCTACAAAGTCAACCATTAAAACCTCAGCTGCACAAAAAGCCTTTCCCAGGGAATCAGTAGCAAAGCAGCAATTTAGTTCAACCACAAGGCTCAAGAGCTGGTCCCCACAGGAAGTTCCACATTTTAGAAGTAAGCAAAGGACAACAAATCTGTTCCAGGGAAGAATTTAAGTAGTGGGAACAGTGAATAATCCAACATAGAACTGAAAGAAAAAGCAAAATACCCAGAGACTAGAGATAAAGTTTGATACTAATAAAGGTCTCACTTCACCAAAGAACACCTATGAAACCTAGAAGGACCAGAAGCCCCCTGTGCCCACAAGCCAGGGAGGGGGGAGGGCTTGGGGCCTCAGCCATGCCCCTCAACACCTACAACCAGCCCAGCAATGACCACCGTGCTGTCACAGGAGGCACCCTGGGCTCCTGAGCTGGGTGGTGGGGGGCCTCGATCCTCAGTCATGCCTTTATGACACCTGCACCCCACCCAGCTATGACCACTGAGCCACTGCAGGATACACCCTGGGCATGTAGGGGGGTTGAAGGCTTTGGTCACACCCCCCTGACATCTGCATTCAGCCCAGGAACGACCAAGCCACCACTGGAAGCCCCCTGGTCTCCCCTACAGGAATGTGTGGGGTGCCATGGGCCTCAACCATGCCCCCCTTCCTCCTTCTCCTATCCTATTTCTTTCCCCCTTCTCCTCTCCCCCTCCCACACAACTGCTCCACAACAACATCTTAGAAGGTAAAAACAGATGGGAAGCGACCCCTCCTCCCACAACCAGACCTGCTGCCACTGGCATGGGTCCTGCCTGGGGTCCTGAGGCATGTAGCCTGGAACCAAACTCTCCTCTCACAACCAGGGAAGGAGCACGCCAAGAAGACCACTTCCTTGTGGGTGGCTCACCAGAGCCACCACAATAGCCACAGCTGCCACAAAACATCTGTTTTTGAGTGCATTGACACAAGGAAAGTCACTAGCAGAGACCAAAGAAAAGAGGAGGATGTCTCTATCCACAAAGCTCATTCCAGAGTGACAGAAGCAGCTTCTACTCTATGATAGTAGTGGGGGACCTGAACAGCTTCTCTCAGCTCTAGACAGATCATCTGGGCAACAAGAGTAATCATTGCTTTTTCAGAAGGAGAGAAGAAATCCAGGATTATCAGAGGTACGGTGGAGGGAGAGGGATGGGGACAGGTTGGATAAGGGGCATAAAGGATAAGTGCGATTTATAATAATGTGTATGCTAATAATATTGATTTGTTCAACATAACGTCAATGTGGAACCCCCAAATTATGTATAATCAATTATGATTCAATAAAAATAAATAAATAAAAACCAAACCAAAACAAAACAAAAAAGAAAATAACAGATGCTGGCAAGGATGTGGTGAAAAGGGAT
>NW_007790206.1:0-2036 GCF_000696425.1 Galeopterus variegatus
ATTTTTCCCCTTTTCTTTTTTCTTTTCTTTTCTTTCCTTCTTTCTTTCTCTATCTTTCTTTCCTTCCTTCTTTTTATATCTCTCTTTCTTTCTTTATAAGTAATATCTAACTTTAGCAATAATTTGCATTTACCTAATGACTACAGATGTCAAACATTTTATCTTGCATTTATTTGCCATCCATGTATCTTTTTCAAAGTGTCTGTTCAAATATTTAGCTCATTTCTTAATACTTTAAGAATTTTAAACAATTGATTTTGAATGTAAATCCTTTATCAGACAGGTTCTTTATAAATATTTTCTTCTGGTTTATGGCCTGTCTTTTCATTCTCTCAGTAGTGTTTTTTCTGTTGATTTATGGAGATATAACTGTCATACAATAAACTACACCTATTTAAAGTATATAATTTGATATGTTTGACATATGCAGATACCTGTGAAACCATAACTACTATCAAGATAATAAATTATTCATCACCCCCAAATGATGACTAATGATGAAAATGCACTTTTTTTAACCAATCCCTACTGGCCCTCCCCACTACTCTTTCCCCTGTGGTTAGATAGCCACTAATTTGCATTTACTATAGATTCAAACTTCCCAGCTACAGAATTATATGACACAAAAATTTACTAGTAAATAGCTCTGAACCTAATGTTCCTTAGTTCTAAGAAATGCTTATATGTCAATTTTAGAAAATATGCCTACACAGTTTAGGTTGAGTCAGATTAAGACACATTTCTGGCCTACAATGCCAGCAGAAATCATTTAAGCATAGTGCTTGTAGCATGGGCTTTGGAATCTAAATTGAGCTTGAGCGTTACATTCTTCAAGTTGGTATTATGTTGCCTCAAGATTGAATGTCCCCCAAAACTCATTGAAACTTAACTTGTGTCCCCCAAAGTTCCAGGTATTGGAAACTTGGCCCCCACTGTGACAGCGTTCAGAGGGTGGGAAATCTTATTATGATAACTGAAATGTAGGGCATTAAAGAGATGATTAAATTATAGGACCAGGCCTAGTGAATGGATTGATAATGGTGGTCAGGGGCAGGGTTCTGAGGGCTTTAAACGGAGAGCACTTGAGAATTTCTCTCTCTCTCTCTCTCTCTCTCTCTCTCTGCTCCACCAGTTTCTGTCATGTGATACCCCTGCATTGCTGTAAACACCACCAAAGAAGACCCTTACCAGATGTGTTCCCTGGACTTTGGACTTCCCAGCTTCTGACACTGTAAGCAATAATTTTTTTTCTTTAAAAATTACCCAGTTCCAGGTATTATATGATAAGCAACAGAAACAAAGTAATATACCAACCTTTGTTTTTGCATCTCTTTTAAATGAGATAATACCTACTTAATAGAGATGGGGTAACAATTAAATCATCTGTTTTATGTCTCCGGATTATGAAAGACAAAGTTGAACTTTAACAAGTATTTGCTGTGGTTCTGCTTTAAAATGGAAGTCACCAACCATTAAAGGCATAGTAATTCTGAAATGAATACAGTGAAATCTTCACCTTCAAAAGTGTAACAATTGCATTAGGGATTTGGGAATTAAAAATACATCTTGAACTTTCCTAAAGTTTTTTAAACTTCTGTGATGATTAAATTAAGCATTCCAGAAGCTTTAATTATAAATAAATAAATAAATAAATAAATAAATAAATAAATAAATAAATAAATAAAAAGTGCAGAAGCTGGTAATGGTTAGGGGTATTCATTTTATTTATTAAGAGAAATTGAGTCTCCATTTTCTGTGATACAAAACATGTAACATTTAATGAATTCCCAAATCTTGAGCCGTAGAGCATTTTATTTCAAATTCTGAGCACTATAAGCTAATTTATCTGCTTTTAATAGTAAATTCACTCACTTCTTCCCTTTCTCTCTTTCTTCCTCCCTGTAGCAAATAGTTCACAATGCAAGCTAAAGACTAATTTCATTATCTGAATTTATCCAGTTTCCCAAAACCATGTATAGTAAAATGATGAAGCCGAAGACCCTACTTTAGCAAACACCTGCTTTTTTGTTTGTTTT
>NW_007790207.1:0-2036 GCF_000696425.1 Galeopterus variegatus
CACTCCCAAGTGGCGCACTGTAGCAGTGTGCCACCGGACCAGCCCAGTAGTTTAATTCTTAATAGGTTTGGTATCTATACACGAATAAGACTTATCTGAAATTTAATAACCTAATTCAATATTGCTGAAACAGGAATGGTACTGATTTTTTTTCCCCCACATGTAGGACATTTATTCATATGGAAGCCACAAGTTTCGTGGTCCTCGTCACAAAGACCCCAGATTCCTGTCGGATATGATGTAAACAGAGGAGCTATCAAGCCCCCTACACTATCAAGCACCCAGAAATGCTACTGATTTTTGCCTGATCTTAGAAAATTTCCAGAAAATTTGCTGAATTCTTACTAGTTCTAACATTTTTATCTGATGATGGTGATAATCATGTTGCCTACAAAATGATAAAAACTTCCCTTCTTTCCCTATTAAACTGAAATTAAAAATGAGGCCTGCCCATTGATACTCAAGCACCTACTTTTAAAATATTTTACTGTGAGATAATGAAAATCTATACATTAAGAATATAATAGATATCAACCAAGAAGTTCTTTTAAAACCCCTATAGTATTATTACTCAAATCTCTTCTTTATAGAAAACAGCATTTGTAGGAATGCCCAATAAAAATCAGACACTAGGCTAGGAAGTTTTATATTCAATCTTCATCTTAAGGCAAATTAGTTGAGGAAACTGAGTGTCAGACAGGTTAAGTGACTTGGTCAAGTAACTGAAGCCAAATGACTGATTCAAATCCCAAGTCTGACTAGCTCCAAATTCATGCCATTTTCATTATAGTACACTATAAGGCAGTTTACAAAAGCATACTCAAGCATACACCTTAAACAATTCTATATAGGGATATCTTGGCTCACCCTACTCTTAAGGCTATTAATAATATACACAGGAAATATAGTCAATGTAACAGCAACAATCCTTTGAAACAAAATTTTCATTATTTCAAACTTATTCATGCAATATTCATCCTAAGGTCTCTTATTCGACAATGGAAGAACTGAAATAATTAGCAGGTGCAGTAATTTTTTTTTTTTTTTTGTATAGCCAGTGAATTTCCATTACTACAGTTGGTTTCAAAAACCTGTTCACCTGGTTTTTTCACCTTCTCAGTTAGTGATTAATCCTTTTCTACCTTACTAGTGTTACATTTATTCTTTCCTTCAAGATACGACATTCTTTTTTTTTTCCTTTTTAAAAAAGATGACTGGTAAGGGGATCTTAACGCTTGACTTGATGTTGTCAGCACCACACTCTCCGAAGTGAGCGAACTGGCCATCCCTATATGGGATCCGAACCCATGGCATTGGTGTTATCAGCACCACACTCTCCTGAGTGAGCCATGAGCCGGCCCCAAGATACAACATCCTTAACACTACATTCAAATAAAAAGTAAAAAAGAAAGAGAAAAGAAAAAAGTAAAACTTACTGACTAATCAGCCTACCCAAGTTATCTCAGTGATGTGAAGACATACTTACCCTTTAGGAACAGATAACCCAAAGACATCTCATAATTGTTAAAAGAGATGACTTCTTTTGACTAGCAGATGCTTAATCTAAATACCCAGCAACAGTCAAAATTCATTTAAACATGTATCACTTAACAACATTTGGTAAGGCTCAAAGAATATGGGAGTAAAGTAATTATTCTGCACATTTATGCAATCTTTAAAGTCTTTCAATTCAATAAATACTAAATACAGGCTGGCTGGTTGGCTCGGTTAGACTGCAGCCTTATAACACCAAGGTGATGGGTTCGGATCCCCAAACTGGCCAGCTGTCATAAATAAATAAGTAAATACATACTAAATAAAAAAGGTTAAAAAAATGTTGTGATTATTTTAAACAGCCAACTTCATTGAAGACAGAATAACATTCACACATGTCACACACTATGAATTATATACAGGACAAAAAAAATTAGTTTAAGCATAAGCTAAAGGTTTAGGTTATCTAGGTAAAAGACAAATACCTTGACTAAGGAAAACGACATGAAACTGATACGTCCAAGGTTTTTCTAATTAATAAG
>NW_007790208.1:0-2036 GCF_000696425.1 Galeopterus variegatus
CTCCCGCCGAGGGTTCAGATCCCACATACAGACCGGTTCCCGCTCACTGGCTGAGCGAGGTGCGGGAGCAACACCGAGGGTTGCGATCCCGTTGCCGGTCCCGGTCCGGTACGGGCGCGACACTGAGGGTTGCGATCCATTGCCAGACACGAAAAAAAAAAAAAGAGTGATCCTTCAGACTGAAGGTTTGAGTGGGGTGAGAGAAGGGGCCGGGCATCCCCTTGCAAACCAGCATCCACGGGCTGTGTGTGTGTGTATGTGTGTGTGTGTGACTGAATGTGACTGAGTGTAGCGGCCCCCACCCTCCCACGTGCACCCTCTGACGATCTTACCTGAAACCAAACAGCCCCCGCCAGGCCCCATTTCTCCATGCTGCCCACCGCCCGCATGCTTGGCTGGGCTGTGGCTGCCAGCGTCTGGTGAAGGGTTGTAACCGCCGTCGTCTTCTCAGGTCTGCCGGAGCCCCCAAGGGTTTCACTGTCCTCCTCTAACAGGTCTGCTGCCTGGTGGTCTCTGTTGGTCCCTTGTTGCAAAGGAGACGCGGGGGAGTTTCTTCCTCTGGTTTTCCGCCTTCTCTCTCCCTCCCTTTCCGTGTGTCTCCTAGAGGTCTCATGTGCCGTGCTTGTCCATTTTGCTTCCGTTGTCTGTTCTAGACTGCTGGAGTTAATACCACCGACAAAGAGATGGAAGTGCTTCACTTGAGAAATGTCTCCTTTGAGGACGCAGGGGAGTATACGTGCTTGGCGGGTAACTCTATCGGACTCTCCCACCACTCTGCATGGTTGACCGTTCTGGAAGGTATACACTGTACTTCTCCTCTCGATGTCCTGCCGTCGCACGGGCACGGGGGGCATGCATTGCAGGGCTGGGGGAGACACAGAGCTGGGAGAGGTAGAGGAATGGAGTCCTGCCTGCTGTGGGCCCCTCTCTGCTCCAGCTTTGAGGGCTGAATCTTCTGGGCTCACACAGGAGCTTTCCTGGTTTTGCAGGAGCGCGGCAGCCTCCCGCCTGTACACCTGCCTCTGGCTCTCCACTCGGCCAGTGCGATGCATGCGTGGGATCTGACTTAACTTGCCACGGCCCCTGCTCCAGGGCAGGCTCCTTCCATCCTGGGGCCCACAGCCTTCCCTCGTCATCCACTTCGTACTGAGTGTCTGAACCATCTGATCTGTTTTTGCCAGTCCCAAAAGGCTCAGAACTGGCCCCATTGCTCCTCCCCCTGAACATAGACACTCAGCCAAGAGGGGCTTGCTGCTTGCAAGGAGCAGCGCTAGCCCACCCCTCTACACCGCCGCCCTCTGACTTGGGGTGAGGAGAGGTTCCACCTAGATAAGTGAGCTCGCTACTTTACACAAGGCCGGTCTGGGGCCACCACAGGGGCTGGGTGACGCCCATTTCTCTGTGGCTACCTGCCATCCCCGCTCTCCCAGGAGGGGAGGTCTGTGTGTTGGGCCGGGCGGGAAGGAGCCTGCAGCTGCTCAGGGTGGTGGGCTGGTGGCCGCAGGGCTGTGGCTTTGGGTGCTGCTCTGTTCCTGTTGCTGCTGCTGCTGCTCCCGTCCCTCTTCTCTCTCTTTCGCCCCTCTGCCCTGCTTGCCCAGCAGGTCTCGTGATGCCCCTGCTTGGGACAGAGAAGCGTTCTGTTTTTATCTATGTCCCTGTCTTCGTCCTGTCTGTGCCGCCGTGTGCTCCCAGTCGGTGGTCTTTGTTTCTCTATGTTGGGGAAAGAAAAAACAGAAACACTTCTCCCCATTGTCAGCTCTGCTGTCTCCTGTCAGGCCTTGGGATGTCCTCCTCCAGGCTCAGCCTGGGCTCATGCCTCGTGCCTCTGTGGGAGGGCTCCGGGTGCCGCCTGCCTCCGTGCTGACTGATACGTTTTAAACGGGAGAGTTGGGAGGACTGTGTGTGAAAGGAAGAGGGCTCGTGTGCGTGCGGACGTGAAGCCCTCCCAGCCCTCTCATAGTGAATGGAAGGTGGACTGAACGGGCTTGGCTTCGGGGGGGGGGGGGGGGGGTTTTAACACAACAGGGGGGGGGAGG
>NW_007790209.1:0-2036 GCF_000696425.1 Galeopterus variegatus
CTCAAGTTCTTCATCTCGAAATTTCTTTATCACCTGGTTAAATGAAAAGAAATCAAAGTAAGTCAGCATTCAAACTCTCCTTCTGTTCTGTCTTATTTTGGAAGCTAAAGCCTCATATTATAATCTAAGATGGGGGCAGGCAAATTTTTCCTATGAAGGGCCAGACACTAAACTGGCTTTGCAGGCTGTACAGTCTCTGTCGCAGCTACTCAACTCTGACATTGCAGCAGTAAAGCAGAAATTTGGAGAGATGCCAACGAATGGTTGAGGCCGCATTCCAAAAAAACTGTGAGTATTTACAGAAACAGATGGTCAGTCACAGGTCACAGTTTGCCAACCTCTGATTTAGGCTTTAAAAAATTAAACATTTCCCTTATTTGCTCTGGAAAATTATCTGAGGATATCTATTCATTCACTTATTTAATCTAAAGGGTTCATGCTCACAGCACTCACTCAGAATCTACCAATGATATGGAAGTGGAGAGAGCTTGGGCAGGATGGGCCACAGGGGACCAGTGTTCTAGTCCTGAGCTGTGTGACCAGGGTATACGGCGTCACCTGTCCATGCCTCAATTTGCTCACCTTGAAAGTGAGATGTTGACTGAGATATCTAAGCGCCACCATCCCCCAACATTCTCTTATTTTCTTTCTTCCCAGTTGCAAATCTGCCCTGTATCCCTTGAGCAGTCCCCTTCTAGTAGAAGTCCAGTCAAGTACCTGAAGAAGTTCCTCATACTTGTCTGGGTCCTCTTCCATCAGCGTCCTGATCTGGTTGTTGTAGTGGTGTGCTATGGACTCTTCCACTGCCACAGTGCAGGCCATCGCGCCTTCCTTCCCAAGCAAGGCAGTTCCCGCCCCTGGAATTGTCAAACCCAGAGCAGTAAATATAGGACAGTACCACTGTAAAGGAGAACACTTTCAGTAAGAGTTTCTCAACCTTGGCAGCACTGACATTTGGGGCTGGGACATTCTTTGTGGTGGGGCCATGCTGTGCATTATAGGATATTTAACACAATCTCTGACCTCTACCAACTACATGCCAGTAGCACTCACTAAGATGTGACCACCAAAAATGTCTCTAGATATTGCCAAGTGTCCTCTAGGGGGCAAAGTTCCCCTGACTAAGAACCACCGTTTGAGGTGGTACCAGATCCCAGTGTTAAACCTCGAATTACATAGTAAGAAAGTTTTTCCCCTTTCAATGCTCTTTTCACCTTCGGATTATGGCCAAGAGAAAGTCTGCATTTGGAGTAATTATGACTTTTATCTTCTATAGCATTTACTCTTCTCCCTCTTTAAAGAGTGAGCAGATCTCAGGTTTAGAATCTTTGTCAGGGGAACAGTATCTTGATGAATTACACTAGTATTTTTCCTCTGTTGTGTTTATCTTTACTATACTTTCTATTTATAGAAGTACTGATTTTAAGATTCCATTTTAAGTAAATTTAAGCAAAAAAAAAAGGCAATTTAACTTTATAAAAATGTTAAGTAAATATAAAAAGGTTGTAAGAGGACACAGCAACAACTGTGGAAGTAGGACCTGAACGATTTAATCATCCTAGATCCCTAAGCTTGCATAAGCTCTTCTGTACAGACACATACCCAGTGCAAACCCCAGCACGTTCCAAAAGGGCATCAAAATTGTCGGCCGGACCCGGAATCCAACCATCAACTCATTGAATTTTTTCAAATGAGCCTTTTCTTGATCCCACATTTTCTGTAAGAAACATAAAAATAAAGACGTGTAAGCATTCCACAGAGGCCTCCTCCTATGCAACGAGGAAGCTACATGGCCCACCCATGTGGTATACAGAAAGAAAAACAGGAGAACTGCTATCTCTCCTATTCTCCTCAAAACATAAATGAAAAAGTAAAACATCAGACTAAAGAGAATCCTTTACACAGAAAGTGCCAACAAACCAAAAGAAGAGTCTGTTATGTCGATTTTAGATAAGAATGCCACGGGCCATGATTACAGCAGAAGTCCCTCAAACCCTCAATGTGTCTATTAAATGACTAGGGTCCAAACATATGAG
>NW_007790210.1:0-2036 GCF_000696425.1 Galeopterus variegatus
GGAAGTGTATTAGGGAAGGAAAACGTTTGGGCAGTGACTTTTAGAACAAGGTGACAAGAAAGCCAAACTCGCAAGTGCAATCCATGTAGTTCTGTTTAGCTTTATTTAGCTCCTAATCCCTCAGGTCACACAGCTGTCTTTTGCCAGCTAGTTTCACAAATATGTGTCCCTGGTTACAGGTAAGTGTGGGAAACATTCCTCATCCTCCCACTCCCCATATGCCTTGCCCTCCAGGCACTCAATACTCCTGGACGTTCCCCAGGCTGGCCTGGTTCTTGCATTTCTCTTCCCAGCCAAACCCTCCACATGTATGGCTGACTTCTCTCTGGATTAGACGCTGTTTATGTACTTAACAGAGCAGAAAGAAAACTTGCCATTTCTGAAGAAGTGAGGCAGTAAATGTACAGGGTAGAACAAGATTAGGCAGGATCAAAGGCAAAAGCAGGATGCTCATAACAAAGAGTTTAACATTATAACCATAATTGTTCATTCTCTTGGAATTTACTGGCTGTCAGCACACTGTGGGTGTAAATTTTAAGGCCTCTGGATGAATGATCTCTCTTCATTCTTCCTGCCTCTCATCTGATGACATCTTCTTGCAAAGTTCAATGTCATCATTAACACATAAGAAAGAACAGAAACACTGATGAATTAATTTGCTTGGATGCAAGTATCTGGCCACTTCTTCCATCCACAAATCTGGAAATAAGTATATATATATATTTTACATAAGACAAGTATGAGAAATGTATATTTTATATAAAACAAGCAAGAACACAGAACTAAGCATATGGAATATCAGTCCTTAGTCACTGTGTTGGGTTCTCCAGAGAAACAGATATATATTATATACACACACACACACACACACACACACACACACAAAATGTAACATATATGATGTACACACACATATATACGTACATATATAGATATGTGTGTATGAGTATATATAGAGATATTTATTTTAAGGAATTGGCTCAAGTGATTGTGATGGTTGGGGGCTGGCCGGCAGGCTAGAAGTTCTAGCAAGAGTGGATGCTGTGGTCTCGAGTCTTTTTTCTTAAGACCTTCAACTGATTGCATGAGGCCCGCCCACACTATGGAGGGTAATCTGTTTTACTTGAAGTCTACTAATTTAAATATTAATTACATCTAAAAGAAAAATCTTCACAGCAACATCTAGACTGGTTTTTAACTAAACAACTGAGCACAAGAACCTAGCCAAATTGACATCAAATTAATCATCACAGTCACTAAACATCTAATTAATATGATGGGTGGCTGTATGAATCTACTCGGGCTGTCGTAATAAAGTACCACAGACTGGTTGGCTTAAACAAAAAGAAAATTATTTTCTCACAATTCTGTTGCCTGAAAGTCTGAGATCAAGTTGTCAGCAGGGTGGTTTCTTCTGAGGCCTCTCTCCCTGGCTTGCAGACGCCTGCCTTATCTAGCCGACCTCACATGGTTTTCCTCTGTGTATGTCTGTGTCCTAATCTCCTTTTCTTATAAGAACACCAGTCATGTTGGATTAGGGCCCATGCTAATGATCTCATTTTAACTTACTTTCCTCTTTAAAAACCCTATCTCCAAATACAGTTACATTCTGAGATACTAGGGGTTAAAATGTCCACATTTAAATTTTCAGGGGGACAAAATTTAGCTAATAACAGTGGGAAAACACAGACAATTTAGGGGTGGTGGATATGCACTGTGCAGAGAATGCTAAGTTCAACGTGATCAGTTGCAAGTGATCTGGGTGAATCTGGAAGTAGATGATCAGCCTGCTTTGACAGATGGATAACATTCTGTATGGTAGGCTTTAATACTGTCTTCACATTTAAAGTAAAAGTGTTTATACGCCCAACTATTAGGCCGAAAAAAAAAAAACAACAACTGTGCTATCAGATAGAGAAACAATTGGCTATCCCAAAATGCAGGACAGGCAAGGCTCCATAAGAGTATTGTCTGTAGATTCAGCAGCCTCACTGCATGGTACTTAGCCATTGCAACGAATGGCTGTGCGATGTACT
>NW_007790211.1:0-2036 GCF_000696425.1 Galeopterus variegatus
GGGGGGGCCTATTTCAGAGGCTTCCAATGGCCTTCCTCTCCCTGATAGCTCTTACCCCACAGGCCAAGGAATGAGTGTGGGAGCTGTGCCAATTACCAATATGTCTATTCCAATTGAGGATGGAGGAAATGACCACAGTGTTAGCCCATGGGCCTAGTGGACCCACTATAAGCCAGACTTAGGCCAGGATTCCATTTATTTCCTGCCCTTCGTATGCCCCCAACTTAATAGGGAGGCCATAATAACAGTTTTGGTCTCTGGGTATCAATTTCAATTTGGATCCTGTGCCAGTAAGTTCTCAAAATGTTTGCATGTTCCTCTTTCCCCAGCATGTGGTTGCCTTCATGGTGCTGCAGGTTCTTCTAGGGAGCCAGCCTCTCCTTCAGCTGATGGGTTTTAAATCCCCAAACTGGCTCAGGTCTTGAAATGGAGTGAACAACTGTGACTTTTTTGTGGAGTGACCACCCTCAACCACCTGACCAGGAAAGTTACGTTGTGAAAAATGTGTATCTTAGTGTAGAGGAAATACAGGGTCATACTTTTCTACATAAAACACGCACAGGAAAAAGACTGCATTGAAATACAGAAGAGTGTTCGCCATATGTCCCTGTCAGTGGCAGTATTACAGGCCATTGAACTTTATTCTTTATAATGAAGGAGTTAAAAATATGATACTAGGGCATGGTGACTATTTCGCATTAAAGGCATTTGAAGGATGCAGGTACAAGAAGAAGATCTCTCTGACCTTCCTTCTTGTTCTCAAAAGGAGACGCAATTCCCATGTGAAAGATGCCCTCCCCGTACCAGAAGGAAAGTAACATTTTTATCATCAAGAACAGAAAGTTGAGGCAAATGGGAATCTGTACAAACAAGTCTGGTTAGACTTGTCCTTATCTTCCTAGTTAATTCTCCACCCAGTTAACTCCCCTAGCCCAAGCCCCTTCGCCTTGCCACATTTGCATAACCTACTACTCTTTGACTAATTCAGTATTTAAGTGTTCATCTCTAGCTGTGTCCTTGGGCCTTTATTTCCTTGTGAAGGCTCCCATGCCAGGTACTACATGTATTAAATAATTTTGTATGTTTTTCTCTTGTTGCTCTGTCTTTCATCAATTTAACTCTCCAGCCTGGCCAGAAAAAATTGCTGAAAGGGTAGAGGTAAAGTTTTCCCTCCCCTACAGTACTTTAATGTATTTTCCACATTTCTGTTCTCTAGCAGATGTGTTCTGCCGTGCCAGAGATTACACGTGTCTATGTGTGTTTTCTTTCCTCTGGAGAGAGGTTCTGGAAAATCATGTTGGCATAACTGGATGTGGTTGTCAACTCTGTACTCTCTGAAGTATGGATGTGAATATTTGACATCACTTAAGAAATCTTCGCAGGAAAAATTCCTTTTGAATCATTGAAGGTGGCTCCTTTCTTCAGAGGAGTGGAAAAAGGGCCCCACTGCCTGGGGAAAGGGACTTTAATCAGTCTCTCTGTTAAAAAATTAAACATACACTTGCCATACAGTCTGGTAATTTCACTCCAAGGTGAAAACATATCCATACAAAGACTTGTACATTAACAATCACAGCAGCTTCATTCACGATAGGGCCAAATATCCACTAACAAGTGAATGAAAGAATAAATTGTGATATATTCCTACAATGGAATAACATTCAGCAATAAACAGGAATGAACTATTGATACACCCAACAACATGAGTGAATCTCAAAATAATTATGCTGAGCGAAAGAAGCCAGAAAAGAAAGAGTACATAGTGCTTCATTCCATTTATATACACTCCCTGGAAAATGCTAGCTAATCTAGAGAGACACAAAGCAGATCAGTGGTTGCTTGGGGATGGGGGGAGAGTACAGGTAACGGGAAGGAAGGAGTTCGAAGGGGTAGGAGGAAAATTTGGTGATAATCAGAGTCAAACACAGGAATTTAAATTTCACAGGTAAGGCCACCGTGAACAATGACAAGATCTCCAGTTAGGAACTGTTGGGGTTTGACAATATCATGGCATACCACAAACTCTAGAAAAAAAA
>NW_007790212.1:0-2036 GCF_000696425.1 Galeopterus variegatus
AGTTCTGGGGTAGGATTTAAAGTCACGTATTAAAACAAAACAGAACACACAACCAGAAAAACCACTCCAGGAGATTCTGCTGTCGATGGTTCCCTAAAGACATTTTGAAAAAAAAAAACTGCTAGGATTTTACAATCTCAGAAAATTACTTCTGCACACCTCATTTGGAGCAACAGAATGAGAAAGCTGCAAAGTTAAGAATTAATGGAAGATTCTATCCTCTTAATTTGTATTGACAATCAGCTCCTGCTGCTGTGTGTACCACAGTGTCCCTCAGAAAACAGAGCTTATTCCCAGTAAATGCATATAGAGCCAGTCCTCCCTGGCCCGGATCGTGGGGTAACTGGGCAATCTGACAGGAGGAGGTCATGGCCTCAGCGGACAGGGAGGCCTCAGGTTGGTCAGGGTCTGAGTCTGGGCAATGATTCTCAAGTCTCACTGTGCTTTAGACCAGTTGGCAGACCTTTATAAAAATACAAATGCCCGGGTTCTGTCACCAGATTTACACATTTAGTCAGTCAAGGACATGTCCATCTACCCCTATGCTTCTTAATGATCATAATACTGGGAAGGGTGGGCAGCAGGGGAAATCCATGCCCAAGGGACTGAGTAGCTTGTTCCCAGCCCAGACTGGCAACAATTCATAGGAGAGGCTAATCAGCTTCTTGAAGCTCACAGCGATGCCCTTCCTGAAATCCTTACTCAGGAGAGTTGTTTGGTCACATCTTCAGTGGCTGCTTCTGACTTGGATCAAGTCCACATGCACTAATGGACACTCGGGAATACTGCCTGCCATCCTCATGCAAAAGGACACGCATGACCCGTGAGGCTGGGCCTGGTGTCAGGCTGCACTGGGTTTCTAGATTTAGCAAGAGAATGGTCCCCAAATTAGCGAGGTGCACTGTCAAAGCAGGTAGTGGATGACACCCACCTTAGCACAACTGACCTACCAGGCTTCAAGCACTTAAGACTAACTTCATATCACTTTGTCAATGAGTGAGTCACTTTATCTGCTTTCCTACCCAACTTGGTCAATGATGGATGTTACTAAAGACTGGAGGCTGTAAGCAATTCCAAGGTGCTTATTGCTGGGCTGATCCAGATTCCCCAATCCCAATGTAATTGTGCAGTTATGACTAATGAGACAAATACTTAGTGTCTTTTATGCACTGAGCACTGTCCTAGGAGTTGGAGGTGCAGTAGAGAAGACAGAAAAATCCTGCCTTCGTAGCATCAGTTAGCGGAAAAGACAGAAGACAAATGAGATAATATTTACATAGTAGAGAAATTTGTAGTGCTTCGTGAATCAAGGGCTGAATATCTTGAATCTGTTTCAAAATTATTTACCTCTTATCTCTTCTGTTGCTTGTAACCCGTTTCATTCCTTCTGCCCTTCAGGGAGTATGCTGACATGTATACTCAGCATTTTCACTTTTTCCTTATATCTTTTATGCTCTTTCTTAGTTTTCTGTCAGTACATTACTCTGGATATTTTCTACTGACCTGTCACAATGTATAATCCTTTTTTATGGTTTGCAATCTACTGTTAAACCCATCAATTCAATTTTAATCTTTCATATCATTTTTTAGTTCTAGACTTTCCATTTGATACCTATACGTAGATTTAAATTTTCTAGTGAAAGGTTCTGCCACTATTTTTTTGCACATATTGGCTGGAGTTACTATGTAATCAAGTCTGATAATTACATTATCTATATCACCTGTGACTTGGATTTGTAATGGTCCATTATTTCTCTTGTTCCTGTATGCCTGCTATTATTGATAGTGTTATTTAATTGATTATATGCTAAATGTTGTGGTTATTGTTATCTTCTTCCAGAGAATATGCACCCTAACATCTGGAAAGTAACAAGAGGGAAGAACAGGCACCCTCAGTCTAATCATGATCTGAACTGATCTGAGAATGAGTACAAGGTTCCATGGCCTTTGCTTTTCCTTACCCTCCTGGAGAAGAGCACTCCAGGGATCCCAAATGAGAGTCTGTGCAATTTTTTAGGGACCCACTTCCTTGACAT
>NW_007790213.1:0-2036 GCF_000696425.1 Galeopterus variegatus
GTACAGGAGGGCTAGGTGCCAACAATCAAGCAGAGATACTCACCAAGTTCTTAATCTATGACTTTTTTATAAGAATGGAATTTTTATTCACAAAAAAGCCAAACTAAATATGGAACTTGGAGCTACATAGAATTCGGGAGAAAGGAGGTTTAGTGTCTTTTCTATTTATCATTATTAGCGTAAAGGAAAATATACAAATTAAATAAACTTTCTTAGCTTTCCTAATAGTTGGACATAAATACATTTTTATGAATTTCTTCTTGATGCTTTCTGTGTGGCTGCATGACCTTATCACAAGCTCTCCCTGGGTGCAATAATTCTGAGATAACACCTGACCCTTTATTGTGCAATTAATATCATCTTGGAGCCTGATATTAAAAACTAAGAGTGGCTTTCAATTTCACAGTAGTTTATTATCCAATAAGCGAGCACAGGTCTTATTTTAAAGATAAATCTCTAGGCCACAGAGCCAGGTATGAAAGGAAACAGAGAGCTAAATCAATATGATCCAAGGCAAATAGTCAGCCTGAGGAAAATTCAATGAACCATTTTGCTTAAATGGTGCCAAACATTCAATTTCACTAAACCAGATGGCTTTACACCATATTGAGTTGTTTTTTTTAACTTTCTGGTCTGTGAACATGTTGATAAGGGCAGCTTCATAGCATGCTGTCTGTGCAATTGCACAGGGCCTCATGCTCAGTAGGACCCCATAATTGGTTTAATGCTCTGCTGTCACCATCTTGAAATTCTTAATTTTTGAACAAAGGATCCCACATTTTTATTTTGCACAGAGCCCTGCAATTATGTAGCTGATCCTGGCTGAAGACACCTTCAGGACCAATAAGTTCTCATCCAGGATAAGACTTTGTAGATATCATGGCCTCAAGTGCCTAAAACCCATCCCCAGTCCCAGTCCCTTTAAGATGGAAAGTAAGACTCCAACCTCAGGTTGTTTATCATTTATCTAAAAGATACTCTATGAATCTTAACTACTGTCCCTTTCCTCACTCTTCTCCTCTCCCTCCCCATTTTTCATCTTCCCTTCCTTTCTTCCTTCTTCCCCACTCACTCTCTTTTCTTCCACTTCTCCTCCTAGTTCCCCCAATGCCTTACCAATTCCTCCTGCCTCTTCTCCCCTACTTCTAACGGTTCAAATTTCCAGTCCTCTCTTCCATCTCTCCTTGCCTTTCTATTCTACCCCCACCTACCCACATTTCCTATTCAGGGTGAGGCCTTAGAGAGCTAGTGCCCCAGGAGCCAATGTGACCAGAGACAACCAGGCTTGATGCTTCAGCCAATGACAATTCTGCATTCTTAGATTGACCAAACTCTGGGGCCATTTTGGTCCTGCATAGATGGAGTCAATGACTGTCCCTGAATTTTTTCAACCACGTTTCAAATTTTTATTCCCCTTCATCTGCTCGTTTCAGATTAAACCCAAGGAAAAGCCACCTTTTAGTTAAAGGATCTCTTGGAGAGCAATTTATTTCTTTGAAATGATCTGAAAATAGATCTGAGGGAAAGGAGATAAATTAGAGACTTCTTAAGCTCCTGAAGCTTTAGAAATTTGGGTAAGCCGAGCTGACTGTACACGATCCCCTCAGCACAGACACTGTCCCTGTGTTTGCTCACACTTCTGTAACCTATCACCTGTTGGTAGCTCTACACTTTTCACAGAAGGCATCATCCAATTTTTTTCAGAACCTTGCTAAACAGGATAAAGGTACAAATTACAAATCTTAGCCGGCAAAGCTCAAATGAAAACAAACAAAACTCATCTGGGGGTGGTGCCAAGACAAACAGCAGCAGTTGCTCTTGATTTGCCAGGGCCCCTGTCCACGCAACGTCCTGGTGATTTTGGTGAGAGGAACTTTGTTCAGTTTCAGTAAAGTCAAACCCCATTATTTGAACTGAAACATCATCTGGGCTCACACCGAGGGATATCTTCTTTCAGTTCAGTCAGGGTGACAGATGAGCTAGTCTAGACTAGGTTTTGTAAAAGAAATCATAATTCTTACTTTTCATGAGGGGAA
>NW_007790214.1:0-2035 GCF_000696425.1 Galeopterus variegatus
TTTGGATCTTATATAAGGGTGGCCGGTGCGCTCACTGGCTGAGCATGGTGCAGACCACACCGTGCTGAGGGTTGTGAACCCCTTACTGGTCAAAAAAAAAAAAAAAAAAAGAAAGAAAAAGAAAAGAAAATGAGGAAAGAACGTTCTTGTTACAAAGTGGCAAAGAACTTGAATTGCTGAGGGTTGTGAACCCCTTACTGGTCAAAAAAAAAAAAAAAAAGAAAAAAGAAAAAGAAAAGAAAATGAGGAAAGAACGTTCTTGTTACAAAGTGGCAAAGAACTTGAATAAATTGTTTCCATGCCTTAGCACTTTGTGGGAAGCGATTTTAAGAGTGTTGAACTGATATTTGGTTGAAGAAATCTCTACCCAAAGTGTTCAGGATGCTGCATAACTTCTCTTGATTGCTTGTAATAAAATGCTAAAGAGAAACAAATTAAAGCTGGAATTTATAATTGAAAGGGAGACAGTACTTAAAGACTTGAAAGATTCTTAGCTTGTCCTTATGTAAAGAATAAAAAAGTGTATTTGGTAGAGAAAACCAAGGGTGTGGCCAATCAAGTGAGACATTTGAGTTTGATAAGAAGACTAGTATGGAGAAAGGATAGCCAGATGCTATTCATTAAGACAATGGAATATGACCCCAAAGACATTTTGGAGATCTTGAAGGCTGCCACTCCGTCACAGGCCCACATTTCCAGGGCCTGGTGGGCAGAACAGTTTTCAAGGGAGGAGCCCAGGGTGCCTGTGGGACCTTGGGGCTTACTGATCAAGGTTAACTAAAGTCTTCATTTCCCACATTCCAATGCAGTGCTCCTTGGCCACCCTAGCTGTGGCTCAAGAGGGCCCAGATGTGGCTTGAGACACTGCTCCAGAGGGCATAAGCAGTAAACCTACACAGCATTTATATGGTACAAACTCTGCAGATGCACAGAGTGCATGAGCTGTGGAGGCATGCTGCCTCCATCTAGAGTTTAAAGTATACCTCAGAGAGCTGTGGGAACCAGGAAGAGAACTAACACAGGGTTGGGGCCACTACAGTCTCCAGTGGGGCAATACCTACCAGATATGGGTGCCAGAGCCACCCCTCATACCCTAGAACTATAGAGCCACCAACATGCAACTTCAAACTGGGAGAGCCACAGGCACTGGACTCCGACCCATGAGAACTATAGCATTGGCTACATCTGGCAAAGCCATCAGCTGGAGTTCCCTGGAGCATTAGGCGCCCACTCTCCTTTCTGGTGTGTACAGAAAGTAGGACATAGGGTCAAGGATTATTATTCTTAAGCCTCAAAATTTAACATTGTTTGCCTTATTGGGTTTTGGACTTACTGGGACCTGTTGCTACTTTTCTTTCCCTCCTATTTCTCTTTTTGGAATAGGAATGTCTATCTTACCACTGTACTTCAGAAGCACATAACTTGTTTAATTTCACAGGCTCATAGCTGAAGAGCAATTTGCCTCAGGATGAATCTTTCGTTGAGTCTCCCCGTATCTGATTTACATGAGATTCTGGACTTCAGAATTCTGAGTTGCTGTTGGAATGAGTTAAGAACTCTGGGAATTTTGAGTTGAAAAGAATGTGTTCTGCATAAGAAGAACGTGAATTTTGAGGGCCAAGGGTGGAAAGCTATGGTCTGATGTGTCTTCCAAAATTTATGTGTTGAAACTTAGTGGCTGATGGGTTAGTATTAAGAGGTGGGGACTTTAGGAGGTGGTTAAGTCACAAAGCAGAGCCCTCATGAATGAGATTAGGACCTTTATTCAAGCCTTTAGGGCTTAAGAGAATGGGTTTGCTCTCTTTTGATGTTTCACCATGTGAAAACCAGCATTTATCCCCTTTGCTCTTCTATCCTTTCCACTATGTGAGGACATAGTGTTTGTCCCCTATGGAGGGTGCAGCATCAATACAGTATCCTGCAAGCAGAGGGTAGCCCTCCCCAGACACCAAACCTGCCAGCACCTTTAACTTGGTCTTTCCAGCTTTCAGAACAGTGAGAAATAATTTTCTTTTTTTTTTTTTTTTTTTTTTTT
>NW_007790215.1:0-390 GCF_000696425.1 Galeopterus variegatus
TTTTTTCTTGTAAAGTTGTTTGAGTTCCTTATATATTCTGGATATTAATCCCTTGTCAGATATATAGTTTGCAGATATTTTCCCACATTCTGTAAGTTGTCTTTCTGCTCTGTTGATTGTTTCCTTTTCTGTGCAGAAGCCATTTAATTTGATATAATCCCATTTGTTTATTTTTTCTTTTGTTCCTTGTAGTTTTTGGTTCTTATTCATAAAGTGTTTACCCACTTATTCATAAAGTTTGTATTTCATGGAGTATTTCTCCTGTGTTTTCCTTTGGTAATTCTACAGTTTCAGGACTTATATTTAAGTCTTTAACCCATTTTGAGTTGATTTTGGTATACAGTGAGAGGTGCAAATCCAGCTCATTCTTCTGCATGTAGAAGTCCAATT
>NW_007790215.1:1390-2035 GCF_000696425.1 Galeopterus variegatus
AATTCTCCCAGCAGCATTTATTGAAGAGGTAGTCTTTTCCCCAGTGTATATTCTTATTGCCTTTGTCAAAATCAGTTGGCTGTAAGTATGTGGGTTGATTCCTGGGTTTTCTATTTGTTCCACTGATCCAATTTTCTTTATCACCTTTATGCCAGTACCATGCTGTTTTGGTTACAATACCTTTGTAATATAATTTGAAGTCAGGTAGTGCTATGACTCTGGCCTCACGTTTTTTGCTCAGGATTGCTTTGGCTGTTTGGGGTCTTTTGTTGTTCCATCTGAATGTTAGGATTGCTTTTTTTTTTTTTTTTTTTTTACGGATTGCATTTTCTATTTCTGTGCAGTATGACATTGGTATTTTGATAGAGATTGCATTGAATCTGTAGATTGATTTGGGTAGAACAGACATTTTCAAAATGTTAATTCTTCCCATCCAAGAGCATGGTATATCTTTCCATCTTTTTGTGTCCACTTTCATTTTTTTTTCAGTAGTGATTTGTAGTTCTTACTGTAGAGATCTTTTGCTTCATTGGTTAAGCTGATCCCTAAGTATATCTTTTTCTTTTTTTTTTTTTTTTGGTTACTATTGTAAATGGGCTTGCCTTCTTGATTTCTTTTTCTGCTAGTTCATTACTGGAGAATAAG
>NW_007790216.1:0-892 GCF_000696425.1 Galeopterus variegatus
ACCAAAAAAAAAAAAAAAAAAAAAAAAAAAAGAAAGAAAAAAGAACTAAAACATTGAAGAAAATCTAAGAGAGATATCAGATAACCTTAAGCACTCAAATGTTCAAGTCATGGGTATTCCAGAAGGGGAAGAAAAAAGAGATTGCATTGAAAACATATTCAACAAAATACTGGTATAAAACTTCCCAGGTACAGGATCTACCTATGAAGAAACAGATCTTCAGATTCAGGAAGCTCAAAGATCCCCAACTGTATTCAACCCAAAAAGGTCTTCTCTAAGACATGTTATAGGCAAACTGGCAAAACTCAAAAGACAGAGAATCTTAAAAGCTGCAAGAGCGAAGTGCCAAATCACCTATAAGAGAGCCCCAATCAAACTAAGAACAGACTTTTCATCACAAACTCTAAAAGCCAGAAAGGAATGGGATGATATATTCAAAATACTAAAAGACAGAGATTGCCAGCCAAGAATACTCTACCCCACAAGGCTATCTTCTGAAATTAATGGCAAATAGTATATTTCTCAGACAAACAAAACCTGCAGGAGTTCACTACCACACGACCACCCTTACGAGAAATTCCCATGGGAGTACTGGGTTTGGTACCTGAAAAATAACTACCACCGCCACAAAAACTCAAGAAAAATCAAAATCCACTAGTAAAATAAAAATGCCAACCATGAAGAGAAAAAAAAAAGAGTTTATCTACAACCCAAGGAACCAACAAATACAGAAGACAAACAGTAAATTGGAAAGAAAGGAACAAAAGACACTTAAGACATCCAAACTAAAATCAATAAAATTCTAGGAGTAAATCAACTCTTTTCAATAAAAACTCAATGTAAAAGGATTAAATTCCCCACTCAAAAGACACAGACTGGCTGACTGGATTAA
>NW_007790217.1:0-2035 GCF_000696425.1 Galeopterus variegatus
GCTCACCCAGTGAGCTAACCGGCCATCCCTATGTGGGATCCGAACCCTTGGCCCTGGTGTTATCAGCACCGCACTCTCCCGAGTGAGCCACAGGGCCGGCCCTCTGATAGGTTTTTCTAAGGCCTGTTTTCTTTCAACCCAGACCTGGCCCACTGACCACTGCAGCTAGTCCCATGCCTACTAAATGTCTCCAAGCCTGCCTTCTGCCCCAATTCGTACATAGATCTGTTGTAAGTAAACTGGTATTAAATTTCTATTCATATTTTTCAACAAAAGGTGAGGACCTCAGATCTCCTGTTTGATTTTTTTTTTCTTTGTTCAAGTTAAAGTACATACCATGTAGTCCTAAACTTTGTGGTAGATTTAGATCTTTGCATCTCCCTCAATTTCTGACAATGCTGTATGCAGAAGGAGGTACTCAGGAAAATTTTTATTGAATGGGTTAATGAATAATTTAAGAAATCCTCTCTAAAGTTTGAGAACTGAGGAAAAATGGATATTCCAGCTCTTAAAAGGGAAACTTGTAGGGCCAAAAAAGGGATTGACTGGAATATTTTAAAGGAAATGTGATTCCCCACTACACTGACTAAGACTTGGCGCTATGTGGAACAAGATGTTGGGATTGGCAGAACAAAGGGGACACTTTATGAGGTGAAAGAGGTTTGTGCTCCCATATTTCAGGAATAGTTTGGTGGTACACAGGCTTCTAGGCTGGCCCCCCTCTGGCCCCTCAGTCATCCTTGGGGTGCTGTGGAATCAGCCAACCCATCTGGCAGTGTTTCTTGGCCCAGGACTGTCCCCTCCTCTTGGAACCTAGGATTTCTCAGGTTGCCTGGAGTACCCACTTTTAGGTTTCACTATAGCCCAGCCCAGCCTGCAGGCAGAAAGGTTCCTTTAGAAACTTCGAAGCCTTCTGGCACCCTTGAGTTGGGGCTCCTTCAACTGAGACCTGGCAGTGCTCTGTATGGTGGTGCTTCCTGCCTGTCTCTGTTTCCTGGAAGCCCCCTGGCCCAGTCCTTGGCAGTACTTCCACTCACACCCTGTTGTTCTGGACTAGCTCTTTTGTCAGCCTCGTCTCATGTATTGGAAGATGGGAGAGTCTCCAGTTATCCACAGGCCTGCATGGAGGAAAAACAACAGCAACCTGGGAGGTGGGGCGAGGGCTGACTCTGGGCTGGAGAGACTAGAGAGACCTGGAGCTTGTGCCTCACTGCTATTCCTTTGCTGACTTCTCCCACTCAGGGGAAGCACAGACCCTCATCCATGTCTTTATAGCTGCATGACAAGCCAGAAGCCACTTGCTGGGCCCTGTGGGCCCCTGTGCACTCACAGTCATGGTAGACACATCTGGCTGTGAGCGGTCAGATTGAGCCCCTGGCTAGCTAGCTGAGAACTGTCACTCTCGGTTAGAGTCCTGACAGTTGACATAAGGCAGGGGGTCAGGGAGCAAAGAAAATAATTTATTCTAGAGATTGAAGTTCTGGGTTTATTTAGACTTGGTCCAGCCAAGCAAGGACCAAGCCCAAAAGATACTGTGATGTTGAAGGTTGACAGCCCTTTTTTTATTTAATCCATTCACTCACTCACCTATGTGCCAAATAGCTCCTGAGCCTCTCCTCTGAAGCAGAGACACTGCCAGGCATTGTAGAGGATATAGTAGCAAATACCTCTTCTCTTTGCCCTGTGACAGCCTTGGGGCAAGGATCCACCATTAACTGCGTTAGCAGGCAGGACAAAATCTGTGTGGGAATACACGGCATTCAGTAACGTGGTGCTTACCAGTGTGTTTGACCATTGATGCAGTCAGGCTAGGTACATCTCTGGGAAGAACTTCTACCTTATGGGCACAGACCCTATCTCTTTTCCCTTCCAGCCAATTCATAGGTAAGAACATTTAGTTCCGGGGAACTAGGTCATCTCTCTACTTCCTGTAAATGAAAAACAGTGCCAATTATCTACAAGCTAGAAGAGACACAATTCTCTCTCCTTTTAAAAAGTTTAACAGCTTTATTGAGGTATTAATGATATATTTAAA
>NW_007790218.1:0-2035 GCF_000696425.1 Galeopterus variegatus
ACAAATGACATCATCAGTGCATTGAGGGAACAGAGTGCCTTTGTAAGGCATCCGTGGGTGCCTGCTAACTTGTTGCATGGATTAGCTCCTTTCACCATCTCTATATTCTAGGTCAGGGGATGGCAAACCACAGCTATTAACTGACAGGGATACAAAGAGATATTAAAATATGATGTAGATGCAATCATAGAAATATATACATGTGCAGGGTATTATGGGACATATCACCAAACCCAGCTTGGTAGTGTGGTAGGAGAGCAGAAAAGACTTCCTGAAAGAGGTGATACTTGAGCCTTAAATTCTGCAGTGAATTTTTTTTAATTAAAAGACTATTTTTTTACAGAAAAATTGACGAGATAGTACAGAGAGTTCCCATATTCCCCTCAACCCCCATGCAGTTTCCACTATTATTAACATCTTGTATTAGTGTGGTAGATTTGTTACAACTGATGAGCCAATAGTAATACATTGTAATTAACTGAAGTCCATAGTTTACATTAGGGCTCATTGTTTGTGTTGCACAGTTCTACAGGTTTCTGGCAAATGCATAATGTCATGTATCTACTACTAAAGTCTCATACAGAAGAGTTACGCTGCCCTAAAAATCTCGTTTCTTTTATTTATTTATTTATTTATTTGGCTGCTGGCTGGTAGAGGATCTGAACCTCTGTGTTTCAAATATTCTTCCCTCACTCCTTCTCTAATCCCCCAACCTTTGGCAACCACTGACCTTTTACACTATAGTTTTGCCTTTTCCAGAATGTCATATAAAGTAGTTGGATCACATAGTAGGTAGCTTTTTCCAACTAGGTTCTTTCACTAAGCAATATGATTTAAGGTTTTTTCATGTCTTTTTATGGCTTGATAGTAATTTCTTTTTATCACTGAATAATATTCAATTGTATGAATGTACCACAGTTTGTTTATCCATTAACCTATTCTTAAGGATTGACTTGTGTCCTCCAAAAAGGCATGTTGAAGTTCTAATCCTTGGTATCTTATTTGGAAAAGGGTCTTTGCAGATGTAATACAGTTAAGATGAGGTCATTAGAGTGGGCCCTAATCCAACATGACTGTTGTCCTTAAGAAGGATGAAAGTGCCATGGGAAGACAGAGACACACATGTTGTAGAAGGCCACGTGACAACAGAGGTAGAGATTAGAGTGATGCAGCTGCAAGTGAAGGGTTGACAACCACCACCAGAAGCTAGGCAGAGGCATGGAAGGGTTCTACGCCAAGTATCAGAGGAAATATGACCCTGCTGACACACTGATTTCAGCCATAGCCTCCAGAATTGTGAGATAATAAATTTCTGTGTTTCTAAGCCACCCAGTTTGTGGCACTTTGTTATGGCAGCCCTAGGAAACTGTTAATAGACCTATTGAGGGACATTTTGATCCAGCTTTTGAGAATTATGAATAAAACCGCTATAATATCTGTGTGCAGGTTTTTATGTGGACATGTTTGCAACACATTTGAGTAAATATCCAGTATTATAGTATATGTTAAGACTGTTTAGTTTTTTGGGGTTTTTTTTTTTGTCTTTTTCCGTGTCCGGCAACGGATTGCAACCCTCAGTGTCGCCCCCGTACCGGACCGGGACCGGCAACGGGATCGCAGGCCTCGGTGTTGCTCCCGTGCCTCGCTCAGCCAGTGAGCGGGAACCGGTCTGTATGTGGGATCCGAACCCTCGGCGGGAGCGCCGCCGCACTTCCCAAGTGGCACACTACAGCAGTGCGCCACCGCGCCAGCCCAAGACTGCTTAGTTTTTAAGAAACTACCAAACTGTCTTCCAAAGTGGATGGATATTTTGCATTCCCATCAGCAATGAAAGAGAGTTCCTGTTGCTTCACATTCATGCTAGCGTCTGGTATATGTTGTTTGTTTTCTGTGTTTCTGGATGCTAGCCATTTGAATAGGTGTGTAATAGGATCTGATTATTGTTTTAATTTGCAATTCCCTAATGATGTATAATGTTGACCATCGTCTCATATACTTATTTGCCATCTGTATATCTTCCTTGGTGAGGTGCCTG
>NW_007790219.1:0-2035 GCF_000696425.1 Galeopterus variegatus
CAAAAACAATCCTGGCCAGCCGGAGACTTGTAAGTAATAATAAATGGTTTTTCTAGCCACTAAGTTTGGGCAAGATTTATCATGCAGAAGTAGTTAACAGATACAGCACAACATTGTAAAATGTTAGAAATCTGGGGACAAAAAAGAGATCGTGGCTGGCCAGTTAGCTCAGTTGGTTAGAGCGTGGTGTCATAACACCAAGGTCAAGGGTTCAGATCACCAAACAGCCACCAAAGCAAACAAACAGAGAGAGAGAGAGAGAGAGAGAGAGGGAGGGAGATCCTACAAGCTTCCAAAAGTAAAGAATCAGCTCTCATACAAAATTATCAAGAATCCAGAATCACTTTGAACTACTGGAAAC
This sequence comes from Galeopterus variegatus, assembly GCF_000696425.1. Classification (NCBI taxonomy): domain Eukaryota; kingdom Metazoa; phylum Chordata; class Mammalia; order Dermoptera; family Cynocephalidae; genus Galeopterus; species Galeopterus variegatus. The sequence goes on from NW_007790219.1 coordinate 362, forward strand.
TTGAAGACCACAGAGCAACACCTCCAAAATTCCAAAGAAAAATGGTATACAACCTGGAATTCTCCATCAAGTATGAAAGCAGAGGAGAGATATTTTCAGACATGCAGGCCTCTGACATCGATTTCCCACTTGACCTTTCTCTAGCCATGTCGGTGAGACGTGTTCCACCCCAAACAGGAGAGTAAACCAAGAAAGAGGAAGACAGAATAGAGAGAATGCGAGTTCCAGCCCTGGAGGACCTTTCTCTAGCCATGTCGGTGAGACGTGTTCCACCCCAGGCAGGAGAGTAAACCAAGAAAGAGGAAGACAGAATAGAGAGAATGCGAGTTCCAGCCCTGGAGAGAGGTATAGGAAGCCTAGAGGCTGGCTAAGGGACTCCTGACACCGCGACACAGAGGGAAGCAAGATGGGACAGGTTGAGGGCTGTCCTCACCCACCGCTATCCCTACTGCCATTGTGCCTGCCCTGTGACCCAAGAGCAGAATGTCCAGGCGAGCCTGGCCCAGGCTCTGATTTGCACTTGGCTTGCCTTGATCATATGCTAACACTCTACTCTCCCCTCCTAGCCCTGAAGCCTGGCGCAAACGAGAACGTTCAGTTATCCCACAGCAGAGCTCTGCTTCGAGCTGCTAAAGCTGGACCCGCAGTGAGTTTGGAGGCAGAAAATATTGAAAGGGCCACTCACCTGGGCCATATTCCTGCAGGACATCTGACACCGGACCACTCACAGCCCCGTCAGGTGCCTGACTGTAGGGAGCCCATACATCCTGGCCTCGGCCGCACCAGCAGCCCATCCAGACGGGGCTCACTAAACTCGCAGGGCAGCAAAAGCCAGACCAGGACCCAGCGTCTGCTCCATTTACCTTCTTCTTTGATCCTTCATCTAAATGTGGAAATGTTTCCTTACACACATCGCCACTTGGATGTTTATTTTGCGCTTGACAGATCCTTACTATGTGCCAGGTTCTAAGAACTATACAAATATTAAAACATCTTGTTCTTTAAAAAACCCTGTGGGGCAGGTGCTGTTATTATTTACATTTTACAGATGAAGCAACTAAGGTATGGAAAAGGAGAGTAACTTGTCACTGGGGGCAGAGCCTGGATTCAGACTCCAGCGCAATGGCCTCGAGTCTGTGTCCCCTGTCTCTATGCAAGGCTGCCTCTCAAACTCAACGCGGTCCACACTGAACACCCCTCACCCCCGCCTGGTTCCACACCTGCTCCACCTGCAGCTCTGCCCTTCCAGTTTCCAGGCCCTGGAGTCATCTTTGACTTCTCTCCCCCCGACCACCTCATATCTAATCTATTAAGAATTCCAATCTGCTTCTACATACACGCAAAATCCAACTTTTCCCAAGTCCGCAGCCACCACCCTGGTTGGAGCATCCTACCCGGTCTCCCTGCTTTCTAGTCTTGCCCCGCTGCATTCTGTCCAGTCTTGACACAGCCAGATGAATCCTTTTAGACACAAGTCACTCCTCTGTGCAAAATCCTACAATGGCTCCCAGTAAAAAGGCAAGTCGGGGCCAAGGTCATGAACATGGTCCCTCTGCCTGACTGCTCTTCCCCCAGAAATCCACAGGGCTGACCCGCTCCCCACCCTCAGGTCTTTCCTCAGACATCACCTTATCTGTGAGCTCCACCCTGACTGGTCTCTTTAACATTGCTTCC
>NW_007790220.1:0-2035 GCF_000696425.1 Galeopterus variegatus
TTTTTTTCCTTCCTCTCTGGGAAATTCTTAGATAGGTGAGCAGGGTTTTAATTCACTGCTCTATTCTGCATTGCCATATTCTGCCTCCTGTTCACTTAAAAATTTGGATAAGTTGAAGAAATATTTCCAAAAATTAAGTATAGCTATATGATTGCTGTAAAGTAAGATAATATAGAAAGAATGGGAGAGCAGGAAAAAGCCCATTCTGGAAAAGATGAGAATTACAGATCAGCAGTGACATAGGGTCCCAAGAAGTTCTGTTTTCTTGATTTATGGATTCATAGATTGGAGAATTGATTCACAGATTGGAAAATTATCTCTTAGGTTTTCTTACAGAGATTATTCCCTCAGAAAGTGGGAAGTTAAACTGAATAATCCAAAAGTTATCCAATTGCTAAAATTCTATAAAATTTCTATGATTGGATCTACCACCCTGTAGCACTAAAGACATAAATGGCTTTAAATTATTCTGGCCTACAGCATCTCTCTATGTATTGTGATGAGTGTACACAATAACTTAAAGTAAATCACTATTCCCAAGTTGATAACTGGGACCAAAACGTGGCTTTCATCCAGTGACTTATATCTGCAGAGTTACAGACATATAAATATTCCTGCCACAGACACTAAACTAAACAAACAGTACGTGGGGACATTTACAAAGCTCAGCTCCTTTCCAAAAGCAATGAAAATAAAGAGGAAAAAGAGATCTTTTTAAACACCTTGTTGAATATGCTAATTTTACTTTAGATTTCAGTTTTGTATACACTATTCCAGGAGCAAAAATATTTCCTTAATTAGAGATATGCACTTTGCTGGATATCTCCTGTTTCCTTACCCCTCCAAGGTATTCCCCACCCTGCTCTGGACCCTGGGAGGCAAAGCTTTATAGACTATGCCAACTGGGCTCTTGGTTGTCTGACTTCAATTGGGTTTGATTAGCAGGACATAGGTGGATGGGGGGGAATGAGAGAGAAGTGTTTCTTCTCCTGACTCCTTCATTGCGTGGTCATGGCAGATTGGCTGCGTTCCTCAAGCAAATGCCCCAGCTTTTGCCCAGCAGTCATCTCTCAAAGCTAAAGCTATAGCTAGTAATGATTCCAGACTCCAGTAACCATTCTCTCCACTTCTTCCTTTAGGCCTAGGGGCAGTAATAGCTCCCCACTATTACTAGCCCCGGGGCACTGCACCATCTCTTGTTGGTTTTCCTAAATCCTATAATAGGTCCTTCATTAAATACTCTTTGATTGGCCAGTTTTTGAGTATGCCATCTATTTTATGCTAGAACTCTAACTGATGTATTCATCTTTTGAAATTGGTTGCAAAGTCATCTCATAACTACATTGCTGGGTCAACTGCAGCACAGTAGTTCCAAGTGCTGGTGTGGGAGTCCAAACACTTGGGTTGAATTCACAGCTCAACCACTTACCCACCATGTGATCCTGAACAAATTATTTTTCCACATCTTAGTTTCCTCATCTATAAAACAGGATGGATACCAGTAGTACTACCTCATGGTGCTGTGTTGAGGATTAAAATAGCTTAGAAGAATGCCTGGCACGCAGCAAATGCTTACATACGTTAACGACTTTTATTATATCTTCATGCACTCCATATTGTTTTTGGTAACAGGCACTGAAACAGTAGTAAAAAATAGCAACATATCTAAAGACGAATGTAGGAGATCATGATTTCAGTGCTTTCATTCATCAATATTTGGAATTAAAGATAAGTATATTGGGCTAATTTCCTCTGAGCCTTGGGTGCCATTTTTAATACCATTGTTCAAAATCCAGCTATGGTGGCAAATCAAATTTTAATTTGTGGAACACATTTATTAGTGATAAAATTGGAGGCACACTTAAGTTAATTGAGAACAGTTTAATAAATGGGCTATTTATAAAGATATTGACAAAGTTAAGAAAAGCCTGCAAAAAAGGGTGAAATATCCCAATACTAGCAACATCTAGGAACTATTACCATCCTTAGGCCTGAAGGGAAAATGGGAGGAAATGAAGAGAAATAGATCACCTGA
>NW_007790221.1:0-2034 GCF_000696425.1 Galeopterus variegatus
GGGTCTTTTATTATGATTAGCTCAATCTGACACCCATAGATGAAAAACTCTTTGGGGAAGAGAAGGAGGCAGGTGTACTAGGCCTGGCTGATGAGAAGAGCTAGGATTGGATGGGTTTGGCTGTAGCCATGAGAGGTTATGGGAACACAGGGAATTCTGGCTGTCAGAACAAATCCTCATTGAATCCATTGAGGGAGTGACAGTCCGAACTATAAATTTAGTAATAGCGTTTTCAGGGACAATGCCTTTTTGATATTGGTAGTAATGGAAAAGAGAGCTTAGAATAGGAATTAAGGTATGGTTATAAATTATTGTGACTATTTAAAAAATCACCAATTACTTAGTTCAACAGTGTTTCGAATAAATGTGTTCTATATTTGCTGATAACCATCTCTTTTTACTTAATAAATATTCATGAAAAGTATTTCTGTCACTTGAAATTCAGAGGAATATTTAGGGGTGGGGATTTAATGCTGGTTAGCATGACAGTATTGAAACCTGAAGCAAATCAATAGCTAAGTATAATTATTTGGTATAATGCTCGAGTGTGTGTGTGTGTGTACAATTGATTTTAGTCTTATTTGTGTCAATTTTAACCATCTATCCATATGAATAAATTTTGTGGTACAGTGACATAGAATCTTAGCTTCAAGTGTCATGTTGAATAGATATTATTCAATATTTATTTTGAATAAATTTTTAATTATGTCTATGAAGTCATATAGCCTTTAAGACTATAGAATCAAAGGATGCATGGAAATCCTCAAAAATCTAAGCAGATAATGATAGAAAGTTTCACAATAGCATTAGAGTTTTAGTCATATTAAAATTAATTTGGTCAGTAAATAAAAATTTAATATTTGAATTAAAATAACCCAAAATTTTAGCACAGTAATCAAAATTCCTGGACTCTTAGTGATATATTTCATAATTTTAAATATGAAAAATATACTTCCAAAGATTGAAAGACTGCTTCAACATATCAAATTAAGGTAGAACTCATGATTCTCACCTATAACACTGTGACCTAAAGTTCCAAAACTGGCTCTTTTACAAATGTACCTCCCCAGCAAACCCAGGACTTGAGAAACCTGAGCCAAGAGGTTGTCCAGGGCTCTGTCATGGTTCAGATGGATACTACTCAGTCAGCAACTTACTCTGTCATTGTCAAATATAAAGGTCACGAGACATGTAGGGTGTCATACCAAAGGTACCAAATGGAGCCTTTTTTTCTATCTAGCAAGGCTTAGTATTGAATTTGGAATCTCATTTCTGGGGATATTTGTACTTAGCTGATTATACAACTGCATGTTTGTTTTCCTGTGGTTCTCACTGCTATAAACAAATGGGACCTTCGGGACACCTACTGTCACCTAAAAATTAATTCACATTAAATATAATTTTAAGGTATTGTTATGCACATGATGATAAACATAAGCACTACTTAACCAATAATCCCACCACCAGTGATCAATCTATCTTCAAACAGATGGTGAAGTGACAAATTAGACAAAAATGTAGGAATCATGGCAAGATCCTGGGAAATGCAAACAGATGTTTAGAGTACAATGATCATGATCATGTTCCACTTATACGTTCACAGAGTGCTGGTGCCTTCTGCGGCAAAGGGATATTTATTTTACGAAAGGAGTTTTAATGTCTACATGGGTATAATCACCAGTTCCCTCAACATTAGAAAAACTCACTTGTTGCCACTTGAAGCATCTCCACATCCTATAAATGTGTGTCTACAGGAGAGACACGTGGCACAGTTTCACTGCTCTGCCCTTACTCAGATGTGTCATATAATTTGGACTTCATATTTTCTCAACTGAATTTCCTATTAGCCTAACGAGAGGGCAGCAGTCATTATATACATAATATACGAGGGTGCTTCAAAAGTTTGTGGAAAAATAGCATTAAAAATATGAATCTTTTCATGAACATTTTGAAGTACTCTTGTACATACATATTTGCATATACATATGTACATGCATATATAAATTGAAACTGAAGAAAACAAAAGTAATGTTG
>NW_007790222.1:0-2034 GCF_000696425.1 Galeopterus variegatus
GGGGGGTCTTTCTATCTTAAAGGTAAAGTTATCTACTTACTTTCTATCTATGTTGAACACTTAAATTTTCTTATGAACACATAGATGAGGTAGAATTATATATCTCACAGTTCTTATACGATTTAGGAAAATGGTAATTATTGGTCTGAGATACCAAAAGGTGCATCATCAGTCAGCTGATGGAGCTAAGGACAAAATAAAAACACCAGAAGGAAAATTTTCCCTTAAACATGCTCTCACACCGCAACTCCTTTCAAATAACAGATACATAATAGTACTTCCACAACTACAAGTACGATGTGACAGGCACAATTCTAAGCACCTCACACATAAAACACATAACACCTCTATGATGTAGGTACTATTACTTTCTCCATTTTACAGATGAGTAAACTGAGGAAAGAGATTGATATATCAATTTAAATGATTATTAAACTATCAAAAAGGCATTTATTTGATTATACATTACAGAGCTTCATGAAGAGTAGAATCTTGAATTAGGTTTTTACTACAACATAGCTTGGGTTTCTTCACGGGCGGCTGAGTGGCTACAGCATAGTGCTCCATTTAATACTAACACAAATGTTGAAACTAAATGTGGTGATCTACATCAACGAGAATGTCCGAAATAACCTTGTCAATCATTCACAAATAAAGTTATTCTGGGTATATAAATACAACTAAAGTCACATTAATAATACTTAATCATGATGCCTTGCTCCTGGTAAGGTATGTATGGGACGAGCCAAAAGCTAATCACATATGTTCACTTAAAGATAGATTTTGCTATTATTAGCGAACTTTGTATTTTAATTAAGAATACTGTTTATTAGTCAATCATTTTGTCTACTTTTAATCTTACAGAAACATAATCCTAACTTGATGACCTTGCATTATAAAATCAAAGTCACAAAATTCCAGAGTAAGACACACCAATTAATTAAGATTTCCAAAACATATTCTGACTTAGGACAAAGCTTTAATCTAAAGTAAGATGAAAGAGCTAATTTCTATTTACAAAGAATAATTTGTCTAAGTTTACTGCCCTGGATCTCCTACTTCATCAACCCATTGCCTCTTTAAATCTCATCCATAATCCCCCAAATAGCAAAAAGCCTAAGAAATCTTAACAGAGAAGAAAAAGGATTATAATAAGGCAACTGGTTCTGATTCTTATTTATAACCCCAAGATTACCTTGATTTCCTGTGGAAGTGTGAGCCACCGAACTCCAGGGAGATTGTCTAAAAGTGCTGCACTGGAAGCATCGTACTGTTGAGCACTGGGACTGGCACCGGAATGTAGTTTAGAAGGCTGAAGTGCTCTTTGAAAGAACAAGTTAAAAAAATGATCCAAACGAGGAACATTCTCAACCTGGCAAAAGGCACTGAAGAAATAAGAACTGTAAGTTAGAAGAACATATGGTCATCTTTTGTGTGCTTCTGAGTAGACTGGATCTTTTCCAAATACAAAGGCTCTCTTCCTCACTCCTCTCCGGTTAATAAGAATCACTGCTATAATGCTATTGATGGAATGTGTTAAGAAATACATGCTGTCCATATTTTCTAACCTTAAACCTACTCTCAAATGTATTGAGTAAATGATACTATGGAAGAAACACAGAGCTAACACAAATGGCACATCTGCAATGGAAAGGGCTGAAGTACCCTTTTGCACCTTTTGACTCTCTCTCAACCATTTACAACTCTCAATCTCTTTCAGGCAACATGGGATAATAAAGAGACTTTGAGTTTTGTAATAGAAAAGATCTGGCTTTGATTCTTATGACTGTTCTCACTAGGTAGCTATCACAGGCAAATCACTTAACCTTTCTCTGAACTTTGGCTTCCAACCCTGTAAAAATGTGGTTAATACAATCTAACTCACATGGAAAGTATCTAGTACATAATAAGCATAAGTTCTTATAAAATGCAAAAAGTGACTTAGAATCATATACTTAAAACTTGAGATTTGATTTTTTTTTTTTTAAAGATGACCGGTAAGTGGATCTTAACCCTTGGCTTGGTGTTGTCAGC
>NW_007790223.1:0-2034 GCF_000696425.1 Galeopterus variegatus
GTTGTGATTCCCACAGTGTTCTAGCAATTCTCTGATCTCAGGAAAAAGATTTAATGGAATGAGGTAGAGAGGAAGAAAAAGAATCCTGCATTTTAACTACCACCCCACAGGGGGCAGTCTCCCCATTTTACACACCAAGGGCTCAAGACTCAAATTGGCATATGTGAGGGAAGGGTGGCTACAAACTGCCTCTCAAAGCATCTGGGAGAAGCCCCACCCCCTTGGAACTAAAACTTGGTTGAGGGTCCTGCCCCTCTAGCAGCTGACTAAACTGCAATAAGGCAGAGCCCCAACTCTCAAATATGCACCCCAGTCTGGCTTTGGTCCTGCATCCTGGGTGATCCACAATGCAACCTGATGCCTGGCCTCCCCTCTACTTCCTCTGTCCTCAGTCCTTGCTCAGACAGAATGCACAGAACCAGCTGCCTGGGGCCACAACACACAACCCCACCTGCTGCTCTGTAGTTTACTGGGACATTACTACCACCTACTCAGGCCTCCCAGCCCAGCTTGCTCCCCGGAGAATGAGGCTCTAAGCCCCCAGACCCACCATCTACAGCCCTCTGCAGCTGGCTGTAGCTACAGAGAATAACAACCCAAGTAACACCATTTCTGCAACATTTCCAAGCCACATGCCCCCTGCTGTTGGGCCAGGACTGCCTCCTACAAGGCACTGAATACTGCTACCCTGAGGTATACCACCTGACCCAGAGTCCAGAATGTCCCTCCTGGATTCCCAGGGCAGACCATTCCCCAGCCTCCTCCCCCAACTCTGGACTAGAGCCAGAGACCCAATGCTGAGAACTAGGAACCAGGTGTCAACACTTCTACCTGGTGAGTGGCTCAGGACAAAGCCCTTCTCTCCATGATCACTTCCAGGAACAGGAACTGCCCAACTTGAAGCACTCCACCGGCACTCGAGAACAGAGGTACAAGGATCCCCAGATAGCTGACAGGAAGGGAGGGTGTATTTTTTCTTTGCTACCAGGGCATTGGGATTAGAGATACGAGCCACCCTCCGAGAACAGAGCCAAGAGCCCCTGGGATCAGCACCTCCCCATCTAAAGGCCATGGCTGCAACTCACCAAGCCTAGCTGGGTCTCACTAAGGGTGCCTGCAGCTGGGTGGCAGCTCATAGGGGGCTCCATGAGGAGACTGGTGCCCCTTCACCAGCCCCCACTTCCCACCAGCAAGGAAATGGCTAGCCCTTCACTTCCTCCCTGCTGAACAAGTCCCACCTCAAATAGACTTCTTAGGAATTGCTAAAAATGACATTTTCCCCAATTTACATGATCTGGAATGGCCAGATAGGGACATGGACACAGACACACATACCTTCAGCCTTACAAAGCTCTCTGCTACCTTCTTTCCTTCTCTGAGCACAGACTTTTGAGTTGCTCTCTTTGCCCTGGGTTTTTTTGTTTCAGCCCTAAACCTCTCAAGATTTAAGTGGCATTGAACACTGTAGATCCAAAGATCTAAAAGCCTTCACACTCACAAGCTAGCTGAAGGCTGCCTCCAAAGCTCTGCTCCCCCCGGCCTCTATACTCAAGGCAGGCCCTGCCTACAGTCAGGGGAAAGCCTCCCAGAGGACGCTGCAGAGCTCTGCCCTAGGGTTGGTGGGGAGGACACTCGGCTATTTTGAATCTGTTAGGATTAAATAGCTGCCTGCTTATTTTTAGCAGGTCCATTTGCCCAGGAATAGATGCATGCTGGCTGACTGCCACGTGGTCACACAGAGCTGAAGGCAGGCACGTGCTACAGCCACAAGGCCGACAGCATTCATCTGCTCACTCCAGTTTCTACAAGATCCCTTCTCTCTCCAGAGGAGTACCTGCAACTTCTCAGAACAGCCCTCGGGCAAGTAACGGCCTCCCCTCCCAACCCGGCAAACAAGCCCATAACTGCGGTCTAGAGCTTTCTGCTAAACTAGAAAACAAATCCCTGAGAAAGGTACAAAGAGTGTTGGCCCCAGTGACTAAGCCAATTTGGCTGCAATTACTGTGAAAAGGGCTGCATATAACTGAGCAGGAA
>NW_007790224.1:0-2034 GCF_000696425.1 Galeopterus variegatus
AAAAAAAATGCCCTGTCTCTTCCCTGCATCAATACGAAACAAATGCTTAACATATTTAATGCTTTAAAGATGAACAAACTTGAGCTTCGCCAGAACCTGAAGCAAAGGGAATTCAAAGATTTGAGCTGTCCATTGAGAAAGATCTGCTACTCAAGTTCAAATCCATGTCTTCCAGATGTTTCCTCTTGTACTCCAGGGTCACTTCCATCTTGCTGACCCTGAATCTGCTCTCAATTTATTCATGAATCTGGTTGGAGGCATCCGCTGTTTACCAAAAGGCTTTCTAAGACCCCCCGCTAAAGTACTGATGCTTTCCCCCACTTCACTCCACTCCCGAGGGATAGAAAGTCTGATGAGGAGCAAGGATGAAATCTAAGATACGTGCAGAACATGACATGGTAACCAGAGAAGGGAGTGATGTCAAAATTCTCATCTTCCTTGTTATTTACTCACTCCTTCCTTTACCTCATCTGGGTGTCCCCTGTCCCTAGAGTAGGATTAAGGGGAGGACATATGGGCTTCTCCATAGGGCCAACACATCTTCCAAGGCTATGTTGTCCCACCCAGTTCCTCAGAACAAAAGATAAAATTGAGACCTGGGGCTAAAACCTTAGACAGTAATAAAGAGGGGAAGTTTTCAAAAGAAGAAGTTCTCAATCTGGGGGCTGTGTGCTATGCACTGGATGTGTCTCCTCAAAATTCATATGTTGACTTTCAGTTTCATTGATTTTCTATATATTTTTTTCTATTTTCTATTTCTTTTACCTGTGCTCTAATTTTTATTATTTACTCCTTTTGCCAAGTCTGGGTTTAGTTTGCTCTTCATTTTCTAGTTTCCTAAGGTACAAAGGTGATTGTTGATCTGAGATCTTTCCTTTTTATTAATGTATGCATTTACACTAAATAAATTTCCCTTTTAGCAAAAAAAAAAAAAAAAAAAAAATTTTTTTTTAAATTTATATGTTGAAGTCCTAATCCCCAATGTGATGGTATTTGGAGGTGGGGCCTTGGAGAGGTAATTAGGGTTAGATTAGTTCTTGAGGGTGGAGCCCTCGTGATGGGATTAGTACCTTTTAAGAAGAGACATGATAAAGCTCCCTCCACACCCTCCCCCAAACACACATGCGATTTGGGAAACAGCAGGAAAGCAGCTGTCTACAAACCAGGAAGAGAGCCCTCATCAAATACTGAATCTGCTGGTACCCTGATCTCAGACTTCCCAGCCTCCAGAACTGTGAGAAATAAATGTTTGTTGTTCAAGCCACCCATCTATGGCATTTCGTTAACAGCAGCCTAAGCTGACTAAGACACTGTGGGTAACTTGAGTGGTTGGAGGGGCTTACACACCCTTAGAAATTGTAAGTAATGTTTTCCAGAAAAGGGGCCATAACTCTCATCGGAGATTCAAAGGACTGAATCTATGAACCGCAAAATATTATAGACCAGTGACTTGGAGTTATCCTCCTGTTTTTATCCTGTAGATCACAGGAAATTTCAGGATTGGGGGCCCTAGTCTTGGCCTTTATTTCCTACTTGAAGACATAACCAATATCTAGAAGTATTAATATAATGAAATAAGATTCAAGAGGATACACACATTTTCTTTGTCCAGTGTTGTTAATGTCCACCTGAGAAAGTTTACTATCAAAAATAAAGTGTGGAATCCAGTCTGTTTACAATCTTCAGCATGCACTTATCCTATGTTTCCTATAGGCTTTTAATAATATCAATCTTAGATTCTAAGAAAGCAAAATCACTGGGCCAAACCCTTTCCCCTTTTCCCCCCACTCCACCTCCGTATTATAATGTATTCCAAAGCCAAGTAAAATTGTATGATGGTTCATTGTGATCGATTTGCTGTTCCAGTGAGCATATCCACAGAACAGGTAATACAATTTTGGAGCTAAAGGTACTCTAACTTTTTCTTGGATCAAATGGACTGTACAGCAATGATCAAGGGACCAATGTGAATGTTATTGCAACACTGAAGGAAAAGCTTTTCAGAAAAGCAGATCAGGAAAAATGAAACTCAAC
>NW_007790225.1:0-834 GCF_000696425.1 Galeopterus variegatus
AGTATAGGTGTGGCACATGGGGAATTGAACGTGAATTACAATCATTTTTTTTCTTTCCTTTTTTTTCTGGTGGCTGGCTTGTATGGGATCTGAATTATTGACCCCAGCGTTATTAACTCCACACTCTACTGAGTGAGCTAACCAGGCAGCAAACTTGTTTATTTGTTTGTTTTATTTAGTTTTTTGTTGTACAGTCATTTCATCACAAAATTCAAATCTATGCCAGGATACTGCTGGTTTAGTAAAATTTACAAATCATAAATAATGTTTAAACAAAACAATTAATAAATGACAGGATCTGCAAATACACAGTAATAATAATGACATGGATGCTAATGGCCCAATTTTTTTCTCTGTTGCGTTTATATTAAAGTATCTATTAGAATCAGTTCTAATACTGTCAATTCTCTGAATGTGCCCTCAGGTTCTATTCTTCAAGAGGCATTCATCACAAATCTGTGTGTTTTCATAATTTCGTATGCTTTATTTACTTTTTCACTTAACCTTCATTCACTAATGGTATGAGGAGGATGTTATTACTGTCCTATTGGAGAGAAAAAAACTTGAAACTCCGAACTCAATCAAGTATTTGGTTTAAACCGTCACAGTTAGTGATGACGCCAGTATTTGAAACCAGGCCTTTTATAGAGTAGTTCCGACTCTCCACTTTGCTGTTCCCAATATGTGATGCTCTTTCCCAGACTATGAATAAATGGTTACAGCAGATGTTTACAACAATGCGATTTTTATCCCAACGATCAATGTTATTTGATATTTCTCCATTTTGTTTTGTGAAGGAAATACTTAAGAGCAGGTCAGAATCCAACTGTGTGG
>NW_007790225.1:1239-2034 GCF_000696425.1 Galeopterus variegatus
CACCAAAACGTTTCTGAGGTCAGAGGGGAACAAGCGTTTTGGGATGTGGGGTGGGTGACCCAGGGCGTGCAGGGAATGAGACCCCTAACACTCTCCATTCACTCATGAGTTCTTTTTTTGGCTGATCCCTTATTTAACGAATGAGCCCCACGTATAAGACTTTGAAAACACGGAGATATTCCTATGCTATAATTTTCTTCTGAAGAGAGTTTTCACAATGATAGAAATGACTTTTCTGGGCCGGCCCGGTGGCGCACTGCTACAGTGCGCCGCTTGGGAGTGCGGCGACGCTCCCGCCGAGGGTTCGGATCCCACATGCAGACCGGCCGCTCACTGGCTGAGCGGGGTGCGGGTGCAACACTGAGGGTTGCGATCCGTTGCAAGTCACGAAAAAAGACAAAAAGGAAAAACAAAACAACAACAAGCAAAAAGAAATGACTTTTCTAAGATATCTCTCAAGATAGCAATGGCATCAGAGTGGACAGTCTAAACCCACTGGATATGGACTCTTACAATGTATTTTTCTTTCCGATGTCTACAGAATTTCCCATGTCTTTTTTGTAATATGACACAGGGTGTCATATCTCAGTTTTGTGGCTAAAGACCCTCTGACAAACCGCCACTTTCTCCTGGTGAGCTTCAAGCAGTCATTAAGTGAATCACTGGTAGATACACCTTCTATGGTAAATCAACGTGTTGAATAAAAGCCATTCTCATAGACATGGAAGACGTTTGTTTCTTCTCCTTCTCATGCATCAAGAGGTAAAGGAGTTCATTAGTTAGTTGACATCAGAT
>NW_007790226.1:0-2034 GCF_000696425.1 Galeopterus variegatus
TTTTTTTTTTATAGCAGAGGAGTATTCCATTGTGAAGATATACCACATTTAAAATTTTTTATTAAACAAAAACTTACCAAAGTACAAAGAAAACTAACAGAAGCATGAGAGAAGACTTTATAAACTAACAACAAAAGATGACTTAAAGCCCTACAACAAGTTCACATTTTCCTACCCTGAGTTTTCACTTCTAGGAATCCACTCTAATGATATAATTGGAAATGTAGACAAAGCTTTATATGCGAGAATATTTGTTAAGTATTAGCCATAATAGTAAAAAAATTAATTACTCAAATGTCTAACAATTGGAAAATGATCAAGTTAAAGTTCTTAATTGAAAGGATCTTTGAACACCTGAAATTATATGCAAAATTTGGTGTACCTGTTGTAACTTTCATCAGCTTCGTAAAGTGGTTCATGTTCCTGTAATAGTAAAAATAAATAAAATTTTGGGCATCTACATATAGACTGTGAATAACACAACCAATAAAAAGTTTCCAAATAATTTTAATAATATTAAATGATATTAATTTTAAAGTTTCCAAATATTTTTATTAAATTTAATAAGAAATCTAACAAAAATGTCTTGTACGTTATGAGGAGTGAAAATCAGCTAAAAACTCTACATAGATGACAATTGAATAAAGCCCACACAAAGAGCACACATCCACAGACTAAGAAGTATCTATGTGGAAGCTTCATGAGAGCAGGAGTTTGGAGTTTTTGTTCACTGTTGTAGACTCAGCATAGAGTGGTGTCTGGCATGTAGTAGGTGCTAAAATAAATGTTTCCTAAATGAATAAAAGGAATTTCACCAAAGTGTTAATAATGATAACTTGAATGGTAGGATTATGGGTATTCTTTGCTTTCTTTATGCTGCATTTTCCAAATTTTCTATATGTGCATTTTTATATTTAGAATGACAAAAAAATGTATGTTGTAAAATCTGGACAGGACTTCTGCTATTACCAACTTTATACCAATGAGAAACTTTTTTCTTTCCGTAAGATTTCTTTTCTTATGTGGTTTGTTTTAGTATTTGCCAGCTGAGGTAAAATCACCCTGCTGCTTAGGAGTCTTGAGTGTTTGCAAGTCAAATTTTCATTCAAAGTCCAAAATCTGGTCCCAACATAACTTTCCACCGAATCTGCAACTCTAACGTGTTAGAAAATGCCCTTCCCACCTTCGTTCTCTGTTCTCAGTATTTGCTTCTAGGGAAAGTGGGATGCATAGTGGAAAGGCACTGGCATCACCTATTCCAGCCAAATAGTCATCTTGCTCGGCTCCCACCCTCACGTTCATTAATCCTGCCCATCGTCACACACAGCCACCCCCTCATTCTTTGCCTGAACCATCCCACCCCAAAGCGAGTGCTCTCTTTGATGTCCTTTAGCTCCCTTTGTGTCTACAGATTCTTTTGACGCAACTCTATGTTTTTACTGTTTTTCTGAAATGTTTCGTTAGTGTATTCTTGATTTGTCCCAAGGTGCTAGTAACCATTTGGGATTGGAGAGAATGGTGCCTACTTCTTTATATCTCTTATCAAGGCTGGCACAGTGCACTAAGCATAGCAGTCACCCAACACATATTTATTGAAAAATGGCTGGATGCTGTTCAGTTCTGACACTGGTCAGAAATGCTGAAACAGCAGAGCTGTGGAGTCAGACAAGCTGAGGTTCAAATTCCGCCTCTGCAGATTATGATTTAACTTTATGACCTTACTAAGGTAATCTCTTTGAGCCTTTAACAGTTTGTGGAGAAAAGCTGGTCCTCACTGAGCTTCTCTCCATGTTGTTTGTCCCTCAGTGGCATTTACTTTGTATGCATTATGACTATAAGTTAACGTTATATTTGGATTGTAGCAGAGCCAAAAGGAATCACAATTCAACAGCTTGCAGAGGTAGAAAATGAGTCCCAGAGATGTTCTGTGACATAACCAAGGTCACACAGCATGTTATCTGTGTAGTCCTATGCGTTGTGCAGGTCTACATTGTCTCTTTTCCCCTGAGCTTGAAAATTACCTGTCACAACCCT
>NW_007790227.1:0-2034 GCF_000696425.1 Galeopterus variegatus
AGTCTCAGTGCAACTTTGCTGACTAAGATCTTCTTGCCCTACTTCGGCAGATCTGTTCCTTGTCACAGTTGGGTGTGATTCATGAGCTAACATTAGCAAAGTACTTTGAGTTCTTTAGATAAAGTTGTGCAAACTATTATTCTGCTGTGACATTTTCTTTAAGGACCATTATTATACATCACTGCATTTGTGGAGTCAAGGAGAGAGAAGTGTGCAGCTCCAGCACCTGTGTGGGAAGAGCTGGGGTTCATGTTTTTATTTTTCATGCTCTCTCTTTCTTTTTAAATCTGTAATACCAGCCCAGACTGAGGTGAGATGAAGCATGGACCGTCTTTCCATGGGAACAATAAGTGTTACCTTTGGGGGCATTAAGCATATATTTGGAAGCAATTACAAAGTCTTTGACTTTCTCCCACATTTTTATCTTAAAGAATAGTTAATAGATTTACATACGAAAGATGACAGGCTCTTTATCATTGTCAAGTATTTGAGTTTAAAGCATACTTAAGGTTTTCTTATTTGATAAGCGCCCCCAACAGACACGGTTTATGAGGAAAGCGCTGATCTTAGGGATCTGCTGTGTGATCAGGCTCACTTGGAAGACAGCAAAGTCCTGCGGATACTTTATGTGCTTCGTGGCTGGTGGGCAGATGGCTGTTTTCTCAGCATGTCTTCATTTCAACTCTTCTCTAGTTTGTTCCTTTTCCATGTGGACTTCCACCTGTGCTAATAGTGGAGGATTTTAATTCTGTGCCCAGGCTTTACTTACTCTTAAAATTGTGCCCTCCCTTTGAGTCTGAAGGTTTAAATTGCTAAAACTATGAAACTGTACCAGTGATCCCCCTACTGAGCTATGCACCACATGCAATTTAAAAGGTTCTGTGTGAGGAGCCTAAGCCTATTTTGTTGTTTGATAGTTTTCCTCTCATAATATTGCATCCTAATTTATCAAATTCTATCTTTAGGATCAAAACTATGAAAGGATTAGGAGGCAGCATGATATAGTGGTTTGTTCAGCATCCACAGAGCCAGGTTCTAGTCCCATCTCTGTTGATAAGACCTAACTGCATGTCCCCAAGAAATTTGTTTAAAATCCAGGGGCTTGGGAACATCATCTGTAAAATGAGATTTTAAGATAGACATTCTTTACAGCCCCTTCCAGGTTAATGATTCTGTTGGAATGTGCTCCTGGGTGGTATATTCTTTTTGCCAGCTTGTTTGTTTTATTTTAATAGCCTTTTGATCATCTAAAATGTCTTCTTGCCTATTCTAGAGTCCATAGTGTTTTTGAAGAAAGGCTGTGTTTTGTTTGTATCATAGAGAATGTTTTCTAGGCCTACCACTTAACATTTTTAAAGGAAATGGAGGCAGGTGATATTTGTGGTGATTCATGCTCTGGTGGGTAAAAATTAACTACAATTTTTTTTCATAGTGAAAAATATAACCTACCACTTAACATTTTTAAAGGAAATGGAGGCAGGTGATATTTATGGTGATTCATGCTCTGGTGGGTAAAAATTAACTACAATTTTTTTTCATAGTGAAAAATATAGGAATTGTCAGGGGTTGGGCCATGAAGCTCTTTGAAATGTTGTGAGAGATGGGAAGACTCCGATTAAGAGTGTAGGAATGAAGTTGGACCTTGAGGTGCTGTTGGGCCTTGGGAAAGTCACTGATCTTCTCCAAGGCCCTGTTTCCACCTCTGTAAAATCAGGATAACAGTAATTCCTAATTAGGTTTGCTTAGAGGATTAAATGACTTAACGTACCTAAAATGCTTAGAATACTACCTGGCAATCTGTGTTATGATGTTAGGCATTAACATAAGCAAAAGGGCTGGTGCATATAAAACAGCAGATACATGGAAACGACATTTCTAAGGTATTATTGATTCAGTGCTCATGTCAAGTGCACCAACATTGGAGAATCTAGTTGTCAGTCTGGATAGTCTCCTGGTTTCATACTAGTCTTAGTCAAATAGCAATGAAAATCATTCTAAATCAACGTGTGTGTATGATGAAGGGTGGGGAAGTGA
>NW_007790228.1:0-2034 GCF_000696425.1 Galeopterus variegatus
TATCATTAAACATAGCTAGCCACCATCACAGCACTTGTGTGTTAGGCAAGTATCACAAAAAATGAGAAGGCTAAAAACATGTTTGTTTTTTTTTATTGCTGCGCTTGATGTACCTGAAGTAACAGATATCAAGCAATTCATTTTTACTACATCATTACTTGTACATTTGCTGAGAAGGCTAAAAACATGTTTGTTTTTTTTTATTGCTGCGCTTAATGTACCTGAAGTAACAGATATCAAGCAATTCATTTTTACTACATCATTACTTGTACATTTGTTCTTAGGTTTAATTTCTACTTTTTGTAATCTTAAATATCTAGTAGATATAATATTACCCTATTTGGCTAGTAATCTCAAGTAAAATAAAAATGTATTCTTATATTTAACGCTGAAAATCAGAAGACATGCCCATTTTTATTAATAATGGCAAAAGTCTTATTTCTAAGGTTTGCTTAATACACTTGAACTTGAAAAACATTTGGGTTAGTTCCAATATTTCTGAGAGTTTTAGGAATATTTAATTTATGTTAGCACTTATTTACCTCTAAGTGAATTTGAGTAGTGCTTCTTTATAGGATTTTAGAAATTAATTTGATAATGCCATGTGGACATAGAAAAATAGCACATATACATAACATACATACATGCACACACATACACAGATGCAAATAGAGACTTTATTGCTTCATTCTAAAATTTTAGCCATGAGTGAGGTAAATATAATAATACAAACTCACTGGTTTATATAAAATAGTTGGCTCTTGTCTTTGCTCCACTCTATGTTTTTATGTGAATTGTGTTTCTGACAAATGGGACAAATTGAGGTTACTTACTCAATAGAGGGCTAAAGCTTTTTACCAATATTTGTGGAGGAAACTTTTCAGGTTTTCTTTCCAAGTAATCTTATGGAGACCGTGGGCTGAGTTTTAGGCAAGAGACTGAGGGAACATCAAGCAGCTGTTTGGAACATAGAGCAGTGTCTCCAAAGCCCATGTGAGTGGATAAAATACCCAGTCTGTTTCCAATTAGGCTTTTTTTCTCTTCAGCTTCAGGTAATTGCTTTCAGGGATCCCGGAGTCCCCTGAAAGGGGGAAGGGGCCTAAAGTTCTAGAGACTGAAGGGAGTTGAGGGCCGGAGTGGAAAAGGAAAGGTCTGGCAGTAGTGGACAGAGAGATGAAAGAGGCAGGCTTGGAAGGGGGACATATCAAAGGATTAAAGGGAGGATTGAAGGTGGTAAAAGGAAGAAGGACTTGAGAATGGGGTTTCCGTCTACGAAGATGTCACAGGAGAAGCAGGATCAAATGGAGAGAACAAAGAGGCCTCACAAGGAGCCAGTAAAAAATCTCTAGCCCAGGAGTCAGGGTGTAAATTCCCACTTGAAACAAAGAGCCAGGAGGAAGAACTTCTAGCTCAGGAGGTACCTTTCAAACAAACCAGAGACTCTAACCCAGACTCAGAGAGCATGCTCAGCATCTAAGAATCAAAGTCTGTCCTTACTGTGCTTTAACAGATTGTCATCTGCAGCACCGGCTCAGGAGTTGGACTCTCCAGTGTGAACCCCAATCAATCAGTCAGGAGTGAAGACAAGGATTTCAAAGGTGCACACCTGGAGTCCACGTGAGAAGTCCCAGGGTTCATATTCTATATTCATAGAATATAATCCTACCTGAGTCACAGCACCACAACTGTAAGGAAAAAATATTCTGACACTTGTTAAAATAAGAAAGGGAGAGGCAGGGCAAGATGGCAGACTAGAGGTGCCCAGGGCATGTACCTCCCTCAGAAAAGGATCGGAACGACTAACAGATAAATATTGACAGGAGCATGACTGGGAGAGTGTGGGAGTGAAGTAGGAGACTGGTGAGATCGCTGTGGAACGCAAAACCCCAGGATAGTAGCATGGAGAGAAGAGACAGACACACCTGCCTCAGCAACCATGTCTCTGACACCAGGATCTGCAAAATGTAGACAAAGGACACACACCAAACCCTATCCTCACCACAAAGGCCTGCAGATCCTCTGGCAGGACAAGCC
>NW_007790229.1:0-2034 GCF_000696425.1 Galeopterus variegatus
TTTCGCTACATTGTAAGCTCATGTAACCAATATCCCTGTCACATTCCTACCAGCAGTGTGTGATGTGAGGGTTCTGGTGCTCAATATCCTTGTCAGCACTTGAACTTTTCAGTTTTAAAAATTTTAGCCATTGTGGTAGTGATGTGTTGTATTTTAAATCATATTTTGCTAGTGACTAAGTATGTTTCTTTGTTTATTGCTCATCCTTATACTTTTTGGTGTACTATCTGTTTAGACCATTTTGCCTATTTTTTAATTGGGTTGTTCATCTAGTTATTACTGATTTTAAGAGCTCTATACATATCCTTTGCCAGATATATGATTGTGAAATTGTTTTCCCATCCTGTGGCTTGCTGTTTCGTTTTCTTAATGATGTCCTTTGAAAATCTAAATATTTTGAAAAGTTTTATCATCTTAGTTTTACGTTGAGCCCTATTATCCATTACAAGTTAATATTTTTTATGTATGTTAGTGAAGTAAAACTTGATTTTTTCTCCCATAAGGATGTTCAGTTGTTTCAGTAATTTGTTGAAAGCCTTCCCTTTCTCCCTTGAAATACCCTGGAACATTAAAAAAAAAATGTCAAAGTGTAGGTGGGTCTATTTCTCGACTTTCTATTACATTTCAGTGATTTATATGTTAGTCATTTTGCCAGTAGGTATTGATTACTATAACTTTATAGTAAGACTTTAAATTAGGAAGCATAATTCCTCCAATTGTATTCTTTTTTATTCAAAATTATTTTAGTTATTTTAGATTTTGTCTTTTATAAAAATTTTATAATCTCCCTGTCAATTTTCACAAAAAAGCCTTCAGGGATTTTGATTTGGTTTGCAGCTTTGATTGGGTTTGCATTGAATCTATAGGTCTATTGGGGAAGTATTAACCTATTAGCAATACCAAGTACTCCAGTCCATGAACCTGGTTTGCTTTGCATTTATTTAACTTCACCCAGCAATGTGGTGCAGTTTTCAGTGAAGAAAATGTGCATGTGTTTCATTAAATCCTATGTGGTTTTTGGCACTATTGTAAACAGAATCTTTAAAAATTTACTTTTCTAATTGTTTGCTTCTGATACATAAAAGTACAATTGATTTTTGCATATTAGCAAGAAACCTATGAATTTGATAAATACAACAATTACTTCTAGTAGTTGTTTTGTAGATTCCTGACAATTTTTTTATTAAGCTCATGTCATCTCTACGTAGAGATTTACTTCTTTCTGTCCAATATTTATAACTCTATTTCTTTTTCTTGATTTACTGCAATAGCTATCAATCCCAGTAAGCAGGAAGTAGAAGTGATAAGAGCAGGCACTTTTGTTTCTGATTTTATGAAAAAAAATGTAATATTTCATTACTAAGTATTATTTTAAGACACAGACTTTTTACAGATGCCTTATAACAGGTACAATATATTGAGTTATCCAGTCCAGATAAGAGTATATTTCTGTATCTGTTTAGGTTCTTATAATGTTTCTCAATACATTTACCAGTTTTGCTACAAGATTCTTGAATATGGTTTTGTAGACTTATTACTCAATAGTTGATAGTTTTGAAACAATTTTAAATAATAGTTTAAACTTTTTAAAATTTTCTGTTTCTCATTGTTATTTAGGATACAATTAATGAATTTACAATAATATTTATTTCCAAAAACCTATTTAACTATCTTTTTAATTTTAATATTTGAACTGTGGTTTTATTTGGATTTTTTACATACATAATCATATTATCAAGAGTCATAGTGTTGTTTAATTATTTCCAGTTTTGAGTTTTTTTTTTTTTTTCTATTTTTAGGTTTCCTTGATTAGTCTGGCTAGGAAATTCAGTGTGATATTGTGTAGAAGAGGTGAAAAAGGACATCCTTGCTTGATACTGATTACAAAGGGAATGCTTTCAACATTTCTCTGTTCAATATTAAGTTTGATTTGCCTTTTCATAGACATCCATTATTAGTTTAAGGATAATGTTCAATTCTTTAAGTCAAACATTTTATATATATACAAATTTATATATATATATATATATATAT
>NW_007790230.1:0-2033 GCF_000696425.1 Galeopterus variegatus
GCTTTGAGTAATCCTTTGCATCTCCTTCACCCAGGGGAAGTGGGGTGACAAATCCATGGGGTGGGTGAAGCAAAACAAAGCAACATCTCTCACCTTGTATACATCTCATCACTCTGAAAATCTGAAACTGTTATATTGCCAAGGTGATATAATCCTGTATGTCCCTCCACAGAGGTGGTCAGAACTGTTAGCCATGCAGCATTTTCAGAGGAAACCTCCTTCCCCTTTTTATGACTATTCATTCTAATAACATTTACTTATGTTGAGTATGGCTTTCCTCTAGGGAGATATTTATACTTTAGATTTTTCTCATTGATGACGTAAGTACTGTTAACAAGAGAGACCATGAGATCTATGGAGAAAAAAAGAGAAACTTCATTTCCAAAGAAAGAAAAAAATAAAGGCAATCTGCAGATCTGGGAAGTGCAAACTGGGGAAAACTGAAAGTTCACACTCTAAGGAGGGAGGGGAAAATGGTCTTTATGTCTTGCAGAGTCAGCTTTAAATACATATTTAGCAGGTTCGGGGGAATTCTATGAATATTTAAGAGGGTAGTCATGCACGTGGGCAGTAGGTAAAGGTACATGTAACATATGTCCCTAGTTCACTTTAGGCTGAAGATTTAATATTAAAATGAAGTGGAATTTGGCCCCTGATGTCAGAAGATAACTACAGGGTACAAAAGGCAGTTAGTACGCAATCTCTATGAACTGGCCAAACAAAGCTCGGTTCAAGATTTTAGCACTTATCAGAGAGAGAATGTTGTGACACCTATTCTTTTTTTGATAGGAGCTGTAGCAGAGCTGAAAAAATAAGGTGCGGGTTGGTCACTGGCAGCCAGGTGATCTGTGTGGAGGTCAGTTGGGAAATTTTCCAGCCACAACTGTTTTGATCTTATCTTCCAGGAGATGGTTTCTGCTTTATTATAGGAAACAAAAGCCCCATGGTAGTCAGTAACATACGTATATTTTGTAAGCAGGGAAATGCATGTCTAACCCCTCTTTCTGCTATGGCCATTTGGTTCTGTTTGATAGTTTTAGAGCATCTCTTTCTAGCCACGGGGAACCCATTTTGTATGTCTGGGGTACATTTTAACAATATCTAACAAGATGTTTTGATGAAAAATCTCTTTGAGAACATGTGCCTTTCACTGTCATAGGATTATTCTTATGCTTAATTTCTTTTGAGTGTCAGAATCTGTGACATAAAGTGGTCTTAATGTAAATCTTTTCAAAATCCCTATTTTCTCTGATTTGGTCTTTGTTCCTCAGTAATTACTATGTGCCTCCAGTAGGAAAATCACATTACTGATGTCTGACCAGTCAGAACAAATTTACTTCTCATTGTAAATATTCTTTAAGCCCCTATTTTAATCTATAAAAGTGTTGTAAAGTATTTTAAAATTTTATGCGACACATAGTGAGTTCTATATAAGTGTTGTTTATCAATAAATTTCTTCCACAATGTATAGAAGATAAAGACTATTAAGTGTCAAACAATAAAATAATTGTTTTGGAAATAAAATATAGTTTTAAATGAAAAGTTGTTTTAAAACAAGTTAAAACCATGTTGTGCCAGTAATACAGCAATATTTAATGTATTATACTAAAATGCATCTCTCAAAAGTACACTGTGTTATTTTTAATGCATCTCTTTTATTATTTCTTGCCTTTTTTCCTCAAATATCCTAAATCAGTATTCTTGATTACTACCATTACTGTTCCATTTTGCAGATGGGGAAACTAAGTTACTCAAGGGGTAAAGCTTTCCCATGAGCATAAAGTTGCAAGTAGCGGAGGTATGTGAGCCCAAGCAGTAATTCCAGAGTCCCCTCTTTTAACCAATCTATCATTCTTCCCTTTCAAAAATTTATGTGTTCTCTCATTCATTCATTCATTCATTCACTCTAAGTATCTCCTTTGCAATCAGTATATGTCAAAGTCTATCCTAGGTTTTAGTAGGCAGTGGGGAAAAAAAAAATACTGTCAAGGAACAGTGTTTTCTGGTATTTATAGGATCTGTGTGAATTCTAA
>NW_007790231.1:0-2033 GCF_000696425.1 Galeopterus variegatus
TATCATATTAAGGACACCACCAAACTAGACTCTGATTTTAGGGCTGTTGACAGCTGAGACAGTATTGCCTTTCAGCAGCTAATTATTATTTTCAGATGGAGTCACTATTAGGAGGAAAAAAATCATGTTCATGATCTTACATTCTTTTCAGTAAACATACAGAAGCTTCATTTTCAAAGCCATTCTTGCTACACTAAGATCTGTTTAAAGATAAAGCAAATAACACTTGCAAGTAGAACATTCAAATAAATTCTTGATGAAACTTGAGTCATCAGCCTCAAAACATTTTAATATAATCATCTCTGATCATTTTAATCTCTATTTAAAACTTTTGCAATTGGAATTAAAAAAATATAATTTTATGCTGTAACTCTATATTATTTATGAAAATTATGGAGAATGAATATGGAGATTAACATTCTCCATATAAATCACAATGCTGCCAAATTGTTCATGTATCTTTACTATCTGAGGTTAATTAAACATACTATTGCCAAAGTTCCTCAGGTCTGTGTGCTGCACTGTAGTTCTAGTAAAATCACACATAATATTCTTTAGGTTAGAGCTCTTCATTCTTGGGCATTTCATAAGTTTCTTAGTTTGCATATTACTTTAATGTGGAATGTGCAGGAATATATATTTGAGATATCCAAATTATTGTTATTTTAAATCTATCCATAGCTTGGAATTTCTGTAATATATTTACAAAAAACAGGCTATTTTTAAGATTTGTGGGACAAAAAGGAAGACAGTAAAATCATTTAACTTTTATGTAGTTAATTACAAAGCTGCTTTTCTCTGAAAATGTATGTTTTCAATATTGTGGAGTCATTCACTTATACTTGAATCTGATTTAAAAATCATGTAATTATCAAAATCAAGGTTTGGTGTAGATTTAATTTAATGACCTCAAGATGTACTTTTATTACTGTCAATTATTTTTGATTCAATTCAAATAAAAGCAACTTCAATTTCAAATTTCATATTGTTATTCTTGATTTTAAGTATTGTGAACATTATAGACAACACATTCTTAAAGGAAGTTTTGCTGAGAATCTACATTATAATCTTCACAAAGGATAGTATAGAAAACAAAAGGCTCAGAATCTCATAAGACAAGGTGGACTTTCATATGGAAAGAGTCTGGGATTTGAGCAAATTGAGTTGACTGATAATTTTGCCTACATATTGCAGACTTGTGCTTATGAGAGGCTTACTGTCAGATTGGGTTGCACCTGGCTGCCTTTTCAAGTTTTCCTGAAAACAGCAGTGTGAGTTTGTGATGTTCATTCTGTATCATCAGAATACACGGGGTTGTGGTATGCCCAATTCATAACTGTTCCTTGAAACATGAGGGAAAACATTTCCCCCCT
The DNA here is from genome assembly GCF_000696425.1 of Galeopterus variegatus. Lineage (NCBI taxonomy): Eukaryota > Metazoa > Chordata > Mammalia > Dermoptera > Cynocephalidae > Galeopterus > Galeopterus variegatus. The sequence goes on from NW_007790231.1 coordinate 1,374, forward strand.
TTTAATATTATAGAGATTAAACTGCTTTTAAATAAAAAAGTTCTAAAAACAGAAATAAGGCATGTAAGTTAAAGCTGCCCAAGGCAGCTTTAAATTATGTGATTCACACTTATGCCAGATGCTGCTGGAGGAATTCCTTGGTTTCTCATTAACATGGAGCAGTCCCCTTAGACTTCACACATAGTGGCCACTCACAAGCACATACACATTCATGCAAATGCCAGGAATGATCAACTGCATGCTTCCAACTGTACAAGTTCCAACAGAGGAGATTCAAGAAAACAATTCATTTCGGAAACGAGCTGCCATTAAAAAGCTGTCATTCCTTTCCAAGCCTCAATGTTCTTGGGATGAAAGTCCTTAATGAACTTGGCCGATTGTTTTGTGATGTCATTTCTGAGTTCATTCAAAATCCATTTAGAAAGGCTGTGCTTAGACATGGGTAAAATTAAGAATTTTCCTTCCAGGTGAAACTATGATGATGATAAGATGTTAATTTCTGTTGATAACTGCTTTAGTGTACAGAATGCTTGAATTTATAGAACCACAGCTTCAATGTTCACAGGAAAATTTGTATTAGTGTTTTAAAATTTCATTTTGTTGGGGCCGGCCCGGTGGTGCACTGGATAGTGCACCGCTTGGGAAGCGCGGCGGCGCTCC